>NW_026943853.1:76596-171783 GCF_035594765.1 Anolis carolinensis
CATTTATGTACAAAGTGAACCACGTAAGAAAAAAGTCAAAGAGGTAATTCAGTGGTACCACTTGGTTTATACATCAAAGTGCAACAGACTGACTTAGCCTGGCAAATTCATGAATAGAAGTGCTCACATGAGGTTGGAGGGGAAGGAAGGTAACAAGAGCAAGGCCCCTTATAGATCACAATAAGTCACAAAAGAAACATCAAGTCCTGTGTCCACTGTGAAGAGATTGCATTGTATCAATTTACTAGTTTGTGTGTGGATATGTATATGTAAATCTAAATAGCCAAGTAAACAGTTAGATAGCCATTCTGCTTTTTTAAATATATCATTATTTTAAATGTGTCTTAGACCTCTCACCCTTTCCTCTGCATACAAAGTGCTCTCATAATTTAACTTAGGTGATGTCCAAGATACTCCATCAGGGATGTCATTATGCATAGAAGCTACCATATATACTCATGGACAAGTTAATGTTATTTTCCATCATTTTCCAGCCCAGGCATGAAATATTCCTATTTCCACTCTATTCAAAGAAGGGCTAGTTTCTTTTTTGAGAAAAGTTAAGATACAGCATAAAGTCTAATAAAAATATAATCATTCCCTTCTCTGAGCAGGATGGCAAAAGGCAAGAACTTAGTATATTCCAGGGGACCCTAAAAGAAGCCTCAAACCCATTTACTCTTGTCACTTCTTTGAGGGAGAGTATGAAAGAACCACCATCGCTGCCACCATTTTTCCACCCAGACATTCAGAAAAGCCAGAAGCAGCACGACAGTGGAAAGAGTGGTGGAGGTGGTGTGTGTGTGTGTGTGTGTGGGGGGGGGGGGTTCCAATACTTCTTTTTAGTTAGCCCAGGATGGACTAAGTTTCTTTAATCTAATCAGACAAGGGAATGGTTACTTAAAGAAATACAGTACTCAGAATTGACTTGTCAATAAGTTGATCCTGTTTTTGGGGTCTATTTTTGACTAAACGTTGTAGGTTTATACATGAGTATGGTAGTATACAGTATGTATCATCTCCTGGCATGTCTCCACCAACAGCAGCACTGAACAACAGAGACCAGAGACTTTTCTGTAGACCAGTGGGTCCCCAGATGATTTGGCCTACAACCAGGGCCGGCCCAACACGGAGGCCACGTGAGGCTGCCGCCTCGGGCGCAGGCCCGGGGGGGCGCCGTTAGGCGCCCTGGCCCCGCCTCCCACGCTGCGTGAGAGGCGGGGTCAGGGTGAGCTCAGCCTCGCCGGCCTGGCCTTTTCCAGGGGGCCAGACTGCAGCAAAGGTCCTTGCAGGCCGCGATCGTGGCCTGCAAGGACCTTTGCTGCAGTCTGGCCCCCTGGAAAAGGCCAGAGCGCGCTGGGAGGCAAGGCCCCGTCTGGGCGGAGCCTCGTCTCCCGGCCTGCGTGCCCTGGCCCCGCCTCTCACATTGCGTGAGAGGCGGGGCCAGGATGCGCTGCGAGGGAGGCGCGGCCAGGGTTGGCCCCGCCTTCCTCGCAGCTCAGCCTCGCTGGCCTGGCCTTTTCCAGGGGGCCAGACTGCAGCAAAGGCCCTTGCAGGCTGCAATCGCGGCCTGCAAGGACCTTTGCTGCAGTCTGGCCCCCTGGAAAAGGCCAGAGCGCGCTGGAAGGGAGGCAAGGCCCCCGGCCTGAGCGCCCTGGCCCCGCCTCTCACGCTGCATGAGAGGCGGGGCCAGGATGAGCTGCGTGGGGGGCGGGGCCAGGGTTGGCCCCGCCTCCCGCGCAGCTCAGCTTGCCAATCTGGCCTTTTCCAGGGGGCCAGACTGCAGCAAAGGTCCTTGCAGGCCGCGATCGTGGCCTGCAAGGACCTTTGCTGCAGTCTGGCCCCCTGGAAAAAGCCAGACTGGCAAGCTGAGCTGCGCGGGAGGCGGGGCCAACCCTGGCCCCGCCCCCCACGCAGCTCACCCTGGCCCCGCCTCTCACGCTGCGTGAGAGGCGGGGCCAGGGCGCAGGAGGCGGGGTCCGCCGGCGGGGCGCAGGAGGCGGGGGGGGGCGCAATTTCCCCTCCCCGCTTTATATTAAAAAATATGTCCAGCCGGCCCTGCCTACAACTCCCAGAAATCCCAGCCAGTTTACCAGCTGCTAGGATTTCTGGGAGTTGAAGGCCAAAACTTCTGGGGATCCACAGGCTGATAACCACTTCTGTAGACACAGCAGGAAATTTCCAGCTCCCTTCCACCAGCCATCTGCAATGGAACAGTCTGAAGTAGAACCTCTGTTGTAACTCCTTGTCGCCCTGGCAAAAGGAGGCTTTAAATGTCATCCTACTTTACCCAGATCACCAGAAGAACAGACCTCTGATGTTCAGTCTGGCTGCTGACTGTTAAGTTACATTTGAGGGCAGACATTTGTGATCATGGCAATAGTACTACGATTGTGCTCTGAATACCAAACAGTTATGAATGCATAAATCTAACTTACACATTCATAATTGCTGAAGAGAATGCTGGGCAATAGCTCAGTTATGCATCATTTCAAAGAGACTGCAGCAGCAAAGAAGAGATCTTTATTTTTAAATAATAAATTATAATGGGGTCCCGTCCTACCTCTGACAGCATGGCCGCACTTCCCTTGTTCTGGACACTGACACGGTCAGAACCATATTTACTGAGAATGGAAAATTTTGAGATTAAAAGAATATTTTTGAATATTTGAATAACACATAAAAATGCGGACATAGAAAATTCTAGACAGGTGATCATCTTTTCAGTTTAGAAATTATTTTGTACAAACATCTGTTCACCTCCACACCTACATGTTGGTACTTTGTGATATAGAAAAAATGTCATTGTCTGCACTTTTTCTGAGCAATGTCGTGTTAAAAACCTCAAGATTTTCTACAAAGAAAATATTTTCTGGGGTTTTTTTCCCATGGGATCAAACACTATCTGCTTCAAGGATAAAAATAGTTCATTTGTGTATTCTTGCTTGCAAGGGCAAATTTTATGAAGATTTAAATCCTTAAAAAAAACTGTCTTCCAATTTGGCAATAAAGCACATCCTAATAAAGTCAGACTTTTGAAACAACTTCCAAAATCTGCTGTCAGCATGCCTACTGATCATACTGCCTAGGGATTCTGGTAGTTGTTATTTTTAGAAATTTTATGTAAAAGAGGCTAAATAACCATGACTGTTCTGCTTTATAGTGTTTTGTTGTTGATGCTGCTGCTCCTGCCAATTATAATGCATTCTCAGCTATCCAAGCATTTTATATATGAAACATATCTCACTGACCTGTTTTCAAAGTGAATGAATGGAGAAGTGTTTGTCTAGAAGAGCAGGGTGTGTGTACTGGAATCTCCAGGAACCTTTATTACTGGAAATGTAAGGTAGAGGAAGCCAATTATCATAAGTGCATTTGATGACTTTATCCTGATGAATTTTGATATAGAGTTTGGTATAGAAACCATTAAAACATTCATTATTTCTGTCTTCTACACATAAATTAACAACCAGGAGCAAACCCTAGTGATCAGAAGCACCCCATCCCAATTTTAGGGGAGCTTATTTTCAGTATCACAAACCAAAACACATTCTTAAGGTAGCTGTTCAGTACTAAGTCCAATGTGCACTTGTGCATCTTTTTTTTTAAGTCTAGCTACCTATTTACAAGATACATCTTTTCAGAAGAGATTTTAAAAACTCAACCTTTGTTCAAAAAGGAACAAAGAAAAAAATGAAGAATTACTTTACTATTTATGAGCAGTTGTAAGTCACAATAATTTTATATCTAATGGCCAAAAACCTATATACTTTTAGTATAGAAATGCATTGTGTGTATTTATGCTGGTTCCTGTCTTTAAAAGTTATAAGCATTTGTTATTTATTTATTCAGCCATTTATTATATTCAGTGACCAAAAACCTTAGCATAGTGCATATATATGTTGTCCTTGTTTTGGTGGATTCCAGTTATTCCTACTGCATATTGGCATGTATAGGCTTTAAGCAGTATACAAAAAATTGAAATGAATTATGATGTTTTACATAGATTTTATTATATAATTATGGTATCCTTTTTAGTCCCCGAAGAAGCCCATTGAAATATACACAATGCCCAAAATGTGATGGACTTTTTCAGAGTGGAAAAAAAAATCCCATCTACTTTATTTCCAACATATCCCTCCTTTTTTTCCTGTGACCTTCACTACAGACTCACAAGAATGGAGACTGTCTGCAGCAGGACTAATGGAATTTTTATAATGCAAAAGAAAAAAAAAAGAATAAGTTCTGATATCATGATAAATAGGAACAGAAATTGTGCTGTGTGGATACGTTTAACATTGCTTTTTCATATGAAACATTTTCTAGTTCTTCTCATTCTTCAACATTAGTAAAAGATAGTGGAATAAATAGAGATCAAATATCTAAAATATCTGCTTTATTATATTCATTCATGCATGTGATTTCTGATCCTAAAATAAACGTGGTAGTGTATAAATGGCATCCTTTCTTCTTCCCAGTTTTAATAAGGCCTACAGTATTAGAAAGCAGTTACTATTAAACTATAGCCACTTAGCCACTGAATTAAATTGACATATTTAAGAGTGTGGAACTTCTGTTTCAAAAGGAATTCTCCTCAGTCCCAGTCAGCATGAAAAATTGGCCCTCCCAAACTTCTCACGCATAAAGGTTGCCTGGCCGTTAAAAAATAATTTCGACCCCAGATCAGATTTCCTTAACAGTTAAACCTGCAAAGAGTTGCATATAAATTGCGATGGAGGAAAAAAAATGCCATATTCAGTATTCACATTTTTCCATTTCCTTCACTGAATAATTCCACAGGCTCATTAGCACTCTGTACTGGGGATATTCATGCAATAATATATAACAATTTGATAATGCATGCCTTTAGGACTTAGCATCACATTTTAATACTCATTTGGGGATGGCAATGGAAAACCCTTTTCTTCTAAAGCTGGGGGATAGAGTAACATACATCAAATCTAGCTGGAGATATTACATATGGTCCATTTTTGCCACTCCCTCCAGATATTAATCACTGCACCTTCTTGAGTAAATGGAGCATAGTTCTGTTCAACTTCAAAAGAAAAGGATATTCAGCTCCTTCTTTCTTGCTGAATAATACCTTGCTCTACAATATTCCTCTTTTTATTAAAAATTATAAAGAGAGGCATGCTGTAGTTAAGATTCCAGAATTCCAGTAACATTGAGCTACTGTAGAAAAGAAACACTCTGTGCCTCATTGACAATCCAACATATAAACTGTAAGATAAATCCCTCCTGAAGTGCTATCGAGTGAATGAGTCTCATATTAATTTTTTTCTCTATAATTTGCTATTAAGATGAATTAATGCTAAAATGTCTTTGTGACTCACAGTGAGAAGAACTGTGAACACATGATGATCCGGGAAATGACTGATTCTTATCTTAGGTTATAATAAAAGACTAATTTCTGATTTTCTATGGAGAGTGCTGCTTGACTGTTTGAAGAGAGAAGAATCACAGTTTTCTAAGGCTAGCCTCAAGGAAAGCACTTTTAGGATTCTTGGGGCACAGCAGAAACCTTGTTATTTAAGACAGCATGAGTAACTTTCCAGAACGAGTTTGGATCCTGGAGAAAACACAAGAGAGAATCTGATGCAAATTGGTCCAATACAATGGTTGAAGGGGAAATAAGAAATTCAAAGGCAAAAGAAAGGTGGTTTTAGGTATCAGAAGCCATGATGAAAATAAATATGCATACATCTATAGATGCTCCCGGTTTATAGAGTGAGTGGAAAGATGGGGATTGGGAATGTGAAAATTTAGAGAAAAACAAAGGGTTCTTCCAGACAGGGCCCAAAATGTGAGCTCTGTATGATATTTGCCCGAGGAATCCAAACGATGCATTAGAAAAGAGGATTAATTTGGGACAAAACAGGAAATCCATATTTTATCCCAAATTAATTAGATAGTCCATTAGATCCAGGCCTTCCTGAAAGGCCCTGGTCTAATGGGGTAAGGACCCTGAGCGGACTGAGACATAGGTAGTCTCGTGACTACCCAAGGGTCAGTCACCACACCCATCTCACACCTTTTGAGCTCTTGGAGCCCAAAGATGTGAGATGTCACCCACCCCCTTCCCAACCCCCCTCAAACCTTAAAATAAAAACGTACTGGACTGCTATGCCTACTCTCCAGCAGTCTTCCTGGTGCATAGAAATGATGTGCCAGGATGTGGGGGGGGGGGGGGGGAGAGAGAACAAAAATCACTCCTCCCCCCACCTTTTGGTGCATCATTTCTAGGTGCCAGAAGGGCTGCTGGAGAGGAGGCATGGTGGCCCAGTAAGTTTTAATTTCATTTTAAGGGTTTTTTTTTGGGGGGGGGGGGGTTGGAGTGGACCCATTCCAGAGTGGTAGTTACCATGCTGGAATGGGGGAGCCTCTCCAGGAAAGCCTGGATCTTTGGGAAGGACAAGGAAACTTAAATCTGCTTTGGAACAGTTTTCTTAAACTCCAAAGCAAATTTAAATCCGGTGTGAAAACACCAAAAATCTTATTGCAAACCAGATGGAACTACAGGCAGTCCCTGAGTTACCAACATCTGACTTACAAATGATTCACAGTCTCCCTTCCAAGAATTTTTTTCATATATATATTGTATATTGTTAGTTATTTAATTAAAAATAAATTAAAAAGACAAATGACTCACAGTTACAAACTGGGATGAGACAACAGGAATTGAGAGAAATCTACCCTTAGGAAGGGAAATTCACCCTGGAAGAGTTAACATGGGGGAAAGGTGTCTCAGCTGAAGTTGTATCACCAATCCTTCTTTCAACACTAAGCCAAATCGTTAAAAAATCAGTTATCACAGGGACAGGAAGTGAAGTGAAATATTCTGAACAGGGGCACAGACAGCAAAACAAATACAGGGGTGTTAATCCTTCCTTATGCTCTCCAAAGCTAATGTAATTAATAAATGTAATTAATAAAATTTGCAGAAGATTATTTTTATGGGAAAGTATTTTGTTTATTGGGTTGTTCTTTCAAAGAAAACATATCTTGATATGGTAATTTTTGCCCTACAAGAGGAGATTAAGTTTAGGGACCAAGGACAGGGCTGAGGTGAGATGTTTGGGCGGCTGAATAATCTCTGGGGCCAGCTTTTGCAGGTTTTGGAGAATGGACTATGAATGATGAAAGAAGCACAACATTACAAAGCAAATGTTAGTATCTCAGAGGACCACGAAGTGTCTATTATGTCTGTTGCTACATTTAAGCCCATTGCCTGATCATGAGGGTCCACTGAATTTATGTTATTACATTAAACTCTCAATTGAGTTGCACACCACATTTGCTACCTTGAACCTGGGTCCTGGCAACTGAGATTAGGCAAAGAGGAAACTCCATTGATCTATTTGTCAAATAGTCCTAAAGTTCAAAGTGTAAGAAAGCAAATATGACACATTCATGTGTACGTGCTGAATTTTGTTTGACATGTAGTTTAGATTTGTTGTTTTGATTTTTCAGTTGTTTGGGACTAGCTGCCCCTCTTCCACCCTTGATCTGCCTTCATTAATTTCCTGTCTCCTAAGAGCACTAGACTCTTAGGACTCTGTCATTGTTATAATTATTAGAGCACTATATTATTTTAAAAGATTTTTTCCAGATTATTTAAATCTACCTAATGGAAAAGGGGATTGCCTTTATCCTTCATATATTTATTTCTTTATCAAATATTTAACAAATAAATATATTCATTTGTCCTTCATATATTTATTTATTTAATAAGAACTCATATACTTTAAATTGATGGATAATATGTATATCCTATGCCATCCTTTCAATAAGTGCCTAGCAACCTTATCACACAATGGAGCCCTCTCCCCCAGTGCCATTTTGCCAGTAAGTGTGGTAAAATGTCAGGCACAGAGATGCTTCCCCTATTACACAGCGGAGCCTCTGCTGGAAGTCACATGATGTCATTTGATGGCTAACGTGAGGCTCTGTCCCTGAAGAAGGCTCAAAGCATTCTAGGAAGCTTATTTTGGTAAGCATGATACGGTGGTAAATCAGCTTGAATTAATATGTCTTACACTAGTGCTACTTGAAGTGGTGGTCCATGGGCCATTGGCTGCCAGTCCCTGTTGTGTTGCCATTGGAAAAGAAACAATTGTAGCCAATGGGCACAAATATAGTACCAATCATTGGCATTTGGGGAAGAGGGATTCCCAGTTCCACACATAGAATCATAGAGTTGGAAGAGACCACATGGGCCATCTTGTCCAACCCTCTGCCATGCAGAAAAAGCACAATCGAAGTACCCTTGACATCACAAAAGCTATGATGCACTGCATTGTAATAGTTCTGTAAGATGCCCAAAAGCAGCCATTGATGAATCTTTGATGAAGGAATACTCCACGTCTCATTTTTTCATAGAATGTTCATATATTCATCTTTTTCTGATCTCTGGCACAATATAGAATTTATTCTTCATTCCAAGACAACAAGGGCAGCTATGTTCTGATGCAATATGATTTCCCCTTGCTATGGTCTTAAATTCCAAATAGCTTGGCAAATAATTCTGGCATGGCTTTCAACCCATTTTACTCACTTAGTAATAATTACAAGTAGATAAAATGTTGCAGACTGCTCATGGGATACTTCCTTTCACTCCTCACATAGAGAATATTTCCCAGGGTGCAACTCCATGGGAATGTGTATGGTTATGTATAGCAGTTGCTTAGGAAACTGAGTAGGAAGGTCCTATTGCTCTTGCAAATGGACCTCCCACTGACATCTCTGCCTGCTATGGAACAAAATGCTGGAGTTGAAGGTTCTTTGGCAGACAAACCAGCAGGTCTCTTCTTATGTTGTCAATAGCCAACCAATGATTGCATAAGAAACCAATACTTTTTTTTATCCAAGCATTACCTTATCTACCTGAAGAGATGTGATCCCATGAAACCTCCCTTGTGGTGTAATGATTATGAATGGTTCAAATCCTAATGCATCCATTATATTTATGTGGAGATTCTGGATCAGCTCATTTTGCATCCTCTTCTTAGTTTTGAGTCAAAAACAGAACTACAATTGCTCTCAGAGCCTTGGATAAAAGATGAATTAGAAATGTGTCAACACGTGATTATTATATTCAGTCATGATTACAGAGGAATGGAGTGAATTGTAACATGATGAGAGGGCAAAAAAGCTGTTCAAGAACTGTTTAGTTTTATCTGACCTTAAACATGCATGGTATAGTGAATCAGCTTCAATGCCCCACTCTGCTCTGTCTGCGTTTTGCATGCAGACAAGTGAGTATATTTGAAAGTAAAGTTTCACCCTGCCTAATTGCCTCTGCAGATCCACTTGCAACTCCATCCCCATAAATAATTTAGTTACAAAATTGTGGGAGGAAAATTGCACTCATAAAGACAGGAGACTTGGTATAGCCTTGCTGAAAATAATTTATGAACTGTGCTCCATCTAAGAGAGCAGCATACCATGTGTGTGCCATAGAACACCTTTCCCTTGAAGTATTGTCAAGAACACTGTCATTTGTAAAACTTGAGCTTTCCAGACTGGTTTGCAAAAGTGTTCCAGAAGGCCTGGATTTAAGTCAGTTTAAGCCAATTAACCTCCAATTAAGTAAATTGGTGTAAGCTCAAGTTGTCTGGTATAAATGGTTTCTTTGACAGCTTGTTAAAAATGTCACTAATGCTAAACATCACTTGACATTACGTTTCCTTTCAGTTTACAGCAAAAGAGAGACCACGTTTAATGAGTGCTAGAGCTTAGCTCTGGATGCTATTTGCTATGCCAGAATTAGATGTAAAACAGTAATGTGAATATACAAACAGATTTGAAAAATTTTGCCTCAAATCCAGTAATTAGCAGAAAGGACATGCAGATCAGGGGAAATTATTCCCTGAAAGACTCAACACACCAGCATATTTTTTTTCTTTTCTGCACTAGACATGTCAAACATTGATGTTTACATATTTCCATCAGTGAATTTTAAAGCTGTTATCTTTAAAAGTATTTAGCGAGCTTTTCTTTAGAACCAAATTGCATCCCATGAAGTTTGGTCCTAAACTTCGCATGGATTCTCTTCTCACATCTTGAAACATTGCATCCCAAACACTCAGACTCAGCATAATATAGCATCTGGTGTAAATTTGGAGAGCAGTTACTCTATTTCAGTTAACTTGCCACACATTGTTATGGACATTGAAAAATGAAGCTGAGGGAAAACTATGTATGCATTTTGATCACCTTGAAAGATTATATATACATTTAAGAAATGCTAAGAATTGGTTGAATCCAAATTAAGGCAGATTTTGAACAGATCTACTGAGATCAGTGAAACTTTAATAAGACAGATCTGCCTTAAACACAAAAGATCGCAGCAACTTGGAACTAGCTAAGTCTAAATCTCATCCAGCAACAAGTTGGAGATTCTCTGCATAAGGTAAGGAGTAAGGACTGGAATGAATGCCCACGTGATAAACTAAATAGATTGCAGAATGGAACTGCTACTGTGTTAGATGATTAAAGGAGTTTTGAATGTTTGTGCTTTGAATCTTTTTCCCAGGAGGAAGGAGCCAAAGTGATATTTTCTATCATGGGCCATGTATCTTTAGTATCTTTCATTCATTACAAAGCGAAGAGTAGAGAAGATGCCAGGAAGTAAATCTCTCCTCCTTAAAGGAGGTTCCCAGTGTGCTAAGAAAGAACACTGTCTCCATTAGCTAAGTGCATCTGAATACTTTTCAATTTTTAATTTCATTTTTTCCCCAATGCATGCAGCCATAGTGGCATGCTGCCTGTCACTCGATCAATCAATTTCCTGCAAGCCAGAGTGCAAAATGTATTTTGTTATGCCTATAATTTATTCTAATTGTATCTGTGTCAAAAAGGGGGTGGAAGCCCATTCTTTCTCTGAACATTTATTTGGTTCATAGTTGTCTTTGTAGCAATGACTAGCACACTCATATTAATAACCAACATAGCTGGATAACCAAGCATTGCCCTTACTGCAGAATTGGGAAAGTGAGAAGAGTCTAGATCTCCCTTTTATATTCACCCCCTCCATTTTCATCCTTTATCCTTTATCTCCTGGACACATGGAAAATATGAAAGCTCTATAATATGAGAAAGTGAAGAAAAATAGCCTAAACTATACAGAGATATAAAAAATAAAAAAAAATTATTTTTGCACACAGCTAGAACTGATACTAGAGCCAGTGTGGTGTAATGGTTTGATCACTGGACTATGACTCTGGAGACCATAGAAACCCCACTTGGAAATCCATTGAGTGACACAGTCTCTGCCTCAGAGGAAGGCAAAGGAAACCCCATTCTGAACAAATCCATCAAGAAAACTCCATGATAATTTCACCTTAATTTCACAATAAATCGGAAATGACTTGAAGGCACACAACAACAAAAAACCCCGATCCTAACTTCTTTTGAACAATGTCTACTAGGAAAAAAATAAGGCAACAGTATCTTGATCTTGGATTCAGTTAGGGCTGTCATTTTTCTTTTTAAATTGACACCACTTTAGGACATCACCTGACACGCAAACATTGCAGCAAGAAATCTTTTACAGTACAGAGATAAAACAGTTTTAACTCCAATTCGAGAGTGTAATGAATGGACCTGATTGTACCCACTGACAAAAGATCCACTGGTGTCAATGGTCTATTCTAGATGGGACAAGCAATGGATTTAGCCCAGGAAAACAGCTCCTTAATTTCTGTGTACATATCAGGTTTCTGCTAAGGACACAGTAGCAAGCCCAGTTAAACAAGAAGTGTGCTACCTGGCAACAATCCAGAATACATATGCACTGCTGTATCTTCATGCGTACTAAAACTCTGAAGTTTTTTTTTCTGCATCTCTTCTTGCTGACATTGTATACCTTCTTTTTAAACTCACCAAAGCTGAAAGAGGTGATAGGTGTAATTCTTGTGTGAATACAAAAAAAAGACAAACCCCTAATTACTATTTTGTGCACTCAATCTGCTGGATGGCAACATTGAATTTTCAGATGTTCTCTGCTAAGGTGAGCAGTTTGTGGCCTATAAATATCCCTGATGTGCAAATGGTCAGCTCTGATCTCCTTCTTCACCTGTAATCAAGACTAGAAAAAGAAAGGGATGAATGCTTAATCTGTACATATCTCTATAGAGGTTAATAGATCACCCAATGATCTATGGTCTTTCTGTTAGAGGGAACACATAGCTCAAAGGAAGGGGATGTTTGTGTTAAGGAGACTTATATATACACTCTTTCCTGATGTAAACTGACATTTTTTTCCTTTCAAAATCATGGGCACCTGCCCATCCTGGCCCTCTCTTCAAAGGAATGACAACACAAGAGAACTCAAGAAGGCATGCAGCATAGAACATCCACCCAATCAACAGAAGCTCTGCTCAGATCACAGGACAAATTTCCGCCTTTATATCCATGCCACAGTCATCCTGCACATGTCTTCCAAAGATTGATTTCCATGTGCATGTGGCATTGCAAGTTATGTTTGAATGCATTGTTAATTCTCCCATTTCAAGGAGATAAAAATATATATATTCAAATACAGATAGATAGATTGTATATAATGTGACTTGAAATGCTTCAGTGAATCAGGCAAATTAGGCAGTACTCTAGCGATGGATAATTTTTTTGTGACCTAACAAATTATTATTGTTATTATTTTATTCCTTTATCATGTAGACTCTTGTTCCATAAATTGTAATGAAGGTGGTTTTCCTTGCTCTGATGCCATTCCTATAGGTGATACTTTCGCAACAGTTCAGATTGCCAAGGATGTTTTCTTTCTGGAAACCTGTCTGGGATTTTAATTTTGAGGAAATCCTGGATACATTTTTCTAACTCTTCTTCAATTGAAAGCTTTTCTTTCACTGATTTCTTTTTACTAGAGTTGGATTCCCTAGAGCCAGAAGTGAGAGTTCGGAGCAGGTCACTTTTCCTCCGAATTTCAGACTGCTGAAGTAGTTGCACCGGGCCTTTCTTGATTGGTCGATCTAGAGTCTGTATAGTGGACTGGCGGGTGACAGGACCACAGATCACAGTCTCTTGAGGGGAGCTGGCTTCTGATTGGCTGTCACAGCTGGAGGTGGAGAGTTCATTGCAGGATGTGCCGCTTTCACCTTCTTTGTCCCCTTTGCCATTTTTGCAGCAGCAGTCACAGTGCGAGGAAGACCACCTGGAAGGCTCACCTGCAAAGGCAACCAAAAGACACATCAATGTTACTTTTCTTATAGAGCTGCCAAGATTTAGGGAGAAACTGAATACAGCTTTCATTCATATGCTATGGGCAACTTTTATTAATGTTACCCATTTAACTTATTGTGACTTGCAAAACATTTCTAAAAAGGGCATATTAAGGGTGGATTAAGCCGAGGCAGTGGCCATCTAAGATCTACTCCTCAGCTAACTTGGAGAGACACCTGGGTCTCAGAATATAATAAACTGTACTGTTTCCAGGGCGACCGATCAGAGGAACATAACGGAGAATTCTGACCCAACTCAGTAGGATTTATTGAGGCCAGATCCAAGGCCATTTCCATTTGCCCTTACCTTGGTTATTTCAACCACACGTGAGGGTTTCCATTCCTGGCCTACATCACAAAGGGGTGCCTTACAAAGTACACCAAAAATGTAAACCCATCGCTGTTTTCCACATGATGGCCTATTTAAAACCCACAATCCCAATCTGCCCTTTGAAAGCAGTATAGGGTAGGCAAAAAAACACCCCTAAAACATAGAGGGTAAAAATTTCTACCCGGCCACAGAGGTGACCAAATAATTATACTGTTAAGTGGGTGGGAGGGTGAATCAACATTGAGATCAGAATGAGCTCACAAACCTGTCCCTCTTCCATTCCCCCAACATTTTTGTTTTGTTTTGTTGTTGTTGTTTTTTGCTTGTCCTATGCCATTCTAGGATAGCTGACCAACTTTTCTTGTTCTCACAGGAATATGAAGGGGTAATGAAGCTTTTAGGTTTTACTCATGACAGTTATGCACCAAAAAAGTTAGAGAATAAAGTTTCACTCACAAAGAAACTTGTTTTCTTTGACGGAGTTGCAACTCCATGCTCCCCATTTAAATAGCTATGCATCTTTGCATGATAGGTTACGTTTCTTTAGAAATTGCAAGGATGCCCTTGTGGAGCACTGAATATTTATTGCTAACAGTTTTTGATGGCACAATCCTGTCAGAAATAAGCATCACTGAATGAAATGGAGCTCACTGCCAAGTAACTTTGTAAAATATTTCAGTCATGTGTCTGTATTTTATGATGGGTTTTGATCCAGGATGTTAACATGGCATGTTAAATTCTTTAAAATATAAAGCAGTGGGGCTGGAAAAAGCAGTGCATGTATTTCCTGGGTTATAGTTGGAATTACAGCTGCAGGGGATGCAAAGGAATATTTACCACTACACTGCTAGCATTGATGTTCTGCTGGAAAAAGAAAAATATCCAGTCTTTGTGGTTTGCAGTAAGCCAGCTGGAAGCCCCTAGCATTAAAAAAGACCTAAAAATAATGCCTACGACTGCAACCCTTTGACCAGTTCCATGCATTTAGATTCCAATATAATCAATAAAGCTTAAGTGGGTATAAGTGAGTGCAGCACTTTAGAATAAAATATACCTTAATTGGTTTCTTCATTTTCATTAAAAGAAAAAATAACTGAAAATCTGCCCAGAGTAAAAATAAAAATAAAAATCTATGACCAGAAAAGGAACCCAAGCATTTTTTTTTAAGTTGAAACCTTTCCTTTCTGAATGAAGTGATGAGTTAATCACAGATTTAAATGTCACTCATTTTTAAGGGAAACATAATTATCTCTTCCAACCAGGGGAAATTATAACCTTCATTGAGATCAAGACAAATATAATTGACTTTGCTGAGTAGCTAACTTTGTAGGAGTGAAACACCATACACAAACAAGGAATTAGGACAATGTTTCCAGAGCTGCAAGTCAAGGTGATAATCTGTTTTATCTTTCAGTATAAAGGCATGTTGCCAGAATTTTGTTATACTCTACTATGAATGGAAGAAAAACCACTACCCAGAAAGCAGGAATAGCTTCTGCTAACAGCAACAGCATTATGAAAGCTTCACCCTAAGCTTTCCCACTCTCCTCCATCAACCTCCATGGCGCTAAAACTTGTGAAAAGGCAAATTTTCAGCCACAACCACAACATCACATCATTTTGTATTTGGCTAAAACACCTCCAGGAAGTCTGACAGAAAGGGCCAAATTTGGTCCCTAGATTCACCCCAATTTAGGAGACATTCCTATGCCACCTCATAACATAAACTTTATCATTTTTACTGTGGTGAAGTTTAACCAAATATCCTATTCCTTCTAATATTTCACATATGAAAACCAAGGTATGTGTTGTTGAGTAACATCAGAATGTAGACAAGATGGCAAAATTATCCTTGAAGAAGAGCATACGATGTATAAGAGGATGCAGCAAGACTCCAGTTCTTCTTTTCCTGTTCTCATTGGCTGAGTTGAATGCAAACTACATTTTCCCTTTCAACTCAGTTTGTAGCAACTGAGGAGCAAAGAAAAACTGGGATATTTTAAAGCAGCTGAAAAACTGGGATAAAAGAGGATTTAGCTGAAGTGTACCTGCCAAATCAAGGCAAGTCATCACCTACAGAAAACAACCAGAAAACTGCTCCTCTTTGCCACCTTGCTAGTGCTATGTGTTCTTCCCTTTTTATGAAGCAGCCCAATCATGGGGCTAATTTAATTTATGAGAATTCTTCTGTATTTAGACATGAGGGGGGATCAATGATGGCTAAATTTGATTTTGTTTTGTTTTTTTAAGCTCAAAACTACTTTGGTACTGTTCCATTATCCAGGTGGAGGCCACTAGAGGGTGCTAGAGAGAGAAGGATAGTCCATTTTATGGGGGGTGGAGGGTGGGTTGAAGGAGGAAAACTATTTCCCCGTTTTACTGGTATTTCCTCCACGCATGTCCCCATCGTGGAAACGTCATGATATGGGGAGGGGAGGGGGAATAACCAGTAAAAACGGGGAAGATGATGTCCTCCCTTCAACTTCTCCCCTTCATAAAATGGACTATCCTTCTCTCTCTAGTGCCCCCAAGTGGCTTTTGCCCAGATAATGGAACAGTACCACTACTTCTTCCATTACACAAAAAACTTGGTTAAAAACAGATCATGTGGATTTTAGGAAAGTGTACCTATGAACCTTTTCGATTCATAAGTCCTTGGTTTACAATTGACATTTTAACTCAGTTGTAAAATACCAGGTAGTATCTATTGCTTACTTGTAAAAAGGCACACAATTTAGAACAACCCTGGTTACAAGATTATTGATACCAAAACACAACTGCCAGTTTTTACAACCTTTAAAAAAAATCTAGAACAAGGTAACCAATAGTAATAAATTTGACTATATATAATTTTCTCCTAGGCATTTGTACAATAGCAAAATCCTAGCAGCCATGAACAAGGCTTTCTGACATTCATTTTCTAACCCATCAGCTTCTTTCCTACTCTAATTGAAATGTTTCTGTGTAAGTGCCTTCGGGTTCCCTGTGGACTTAATTGTGACCCCATGAATTTCACAGGGTTTTCTTTAGGGAAAGAATACTCAGAAGTTGCTTTGTCAGTTCCTTTCTCTCAAACATAGTCAACACCAACTGGTATCTGTTGGTGGTCACCCATCTGTATACTAACCATGATTCTGCTTATCTTCCAAGATCAGAGGGGATCTAGTACCTTTAGGATATTTCAGGAAAACCCATAAAATCATGTTGTTCAACTTTCATTTTTACATTTTTCAAAATCAAATGACATTTCTGCAGCTATTACATTTGAAAATCATGATATTGCCTGTCTGACTTTTCTGCCATTTTGAATACCCTACTTTTAGAAATATAGCAAGTCAGAGTGAAGGCTAGGCTGAAGTGGTTTCTGGTGCACTTTCTTATAGGAATATACTTTCAAATAGGTCATATCCCACTTGTCACTGGAAATGTTCAGGAAAGTCTTACTAGAGATTTTTCTGAATGCAAATTTCTTCTTGATCTTCATGAATATAGCACAAGGTGTAGTGGAAAGTTAATTACAGAGCAATTTTGCACACAACATACAGATTTCTTCTTTTTTAGCATGGAAAGAACTTGAGATTTAAAATGCAGGATATGTTTCTGTTATGTGGAAATCCAGCCACCCACTTCCATCTTTGGAGAAAGATGCTGAGATTTTCCTCAAGAGGCCCTGATGGAGAAAAAAGCTGTGCTCACACAAGGCCCCTGTAAAAATCCAATTCCCGGGCACCTCTGTGCTCACCTTCCATCTGGCCACTGATAGCATGCTCCAAGGCAGGTGCCCTAGAAATGGGCACAAGGGTGAGCACAGATCAACCCCATTGGCTGCCACAAATTTCCACCCTAGAGAGAATGAAAAAGTCTCACAGGGGAGAGAAGTGTGGGGAGGATTTTCCCTTCCCCTTCCCATTTATTTTGATAAAAGGGCAGAAAGTATGCTGACAGCTGAGGAGGTTTGGGGATATCTGCATTTTACAGGGGCCTTGTGTAAAGAATCCTTTCCTCTTTTACCTTCTTCCCTTTATCTCAACAGGGCTCTTTGAGGCAAAACACAACAGGCACTGGTCACATGACTATCTCCCTTTCTATTAACTATACCTCTTCAAATACAAATATTCCAAAATTCAATAAAAATCCAAAGAACTGCTGATCCCACATGTTTTGAATGACTTGCTTAAACTATATTGAATGTGGGGGACACCAAAGTCTCCCATATTCAGGTCCTAGGCTTTTAGTAGTTAATGCAGAGGCCCCATTTACACTGCAATATATGGCACTGCCAATTCATATAATGCAGTTTCAAACTGCATTATTTGTCAGTGTAGATGGAGACTTAAAATCTAAGGCCCTCCCACCATCCCACAGCTCCATAAACCTAGGCCTAAAAGTAGATCAAAGTCCTTCCCCTCCATTCTAATTGCAACTAATGTGGCCTCAAAGGGAGAAAATATAGTAGCCAGCATCTGCAGGACTTAATCCCCCTCCCACTGCTATCCTCCTTTCCTTGTTTCTTAGTGCCTTTTATTGTAATTCTTCCCATTTATTAAAAACAGAGCCAATGTGGTATAGAAGTTTGAGCAGTGGACTACAACACTCAGAGACCATGGTACAAATCCACACTCAGCCATGGAACTCCACTGGGTCAGCTTGCCACACCCTCTCACCTTTAAAGGAAAGCAATAATAAAGCCCCTTGAATAATTCTTGCTAACAAAATCCAATGATAGAGATGCTGTAATTCAGAGCCAATCTGACGACACAGAACAAAAAAGTTGTATTCACAGCTCCAGTTTTTAAGAGAGTCTAGCTATTCTCATTTCATGATCAAGAAAAATACAATACATTATCATGTTCCACTAGATACCGCCCATTTAGACATGAACATTTAGTTTATTCACAAAATAATATCCTACCTCGAATAAATACATAAATAAGTGGTCCTGGTACTTTTTCAAAGTAGAGCAATACATTTATTGACTATGATCAGGAATTATAAGTTACACTCTTCAAATAACAGCCTAATTTTAGAACAGGAAGTTATATATGCAATTATGACAAAGGGCAAATTGATGCAAGGGGAAGCAAAGCTACACAAAGCATGGTTGTATAACCTGTAAAACTACTTCAAGGCCTTAACTTGACTATGTAATTTTTCATGATTCAGTTCTTTATTTTACATAATATGGTTAAAATTATCTCAGTTTCAGTATAATCCTGCTTCACTGAATATAACACCTATATTGTCACAGACCTTATAATGGCACACAACAAATCATTCATGACATCCACTATGCCATTAATTTGTTAATTTAATGGTGATAAAACACATAAAATGGTATTATGCAAACGCATTCAATTTATACTTTTAATTATCTTGACTGGCCATTGGAAGACTGGCCACAAATACACACATCCAGTCCCTTTTAAATGAAAGACAAAATCCCCAATTGGCTGAAATAATATATATCTTGTTTTGGGGTTTTGGTTATTGTATCTATAAATGCATGAAAGTTTCAGAATTCATCAATAAGTAGCTGCACACTATAGTACTTATATGCAGGCCAAATATGTGATGTAAACATAGTCACAGCCAACAATAAAAAGGAATGGTTTTCTGTATCAGCATGCAATATTCATGTATTGCCCAATAGCAGCTTCTTTACTTAGGTTTCTCACAAGCAGAATCTGATTCCTTCTATAGCTGATTTCAGCTCTGAGCCAGTTATAAAGATATATTTATTCACGCAGTTGTGGAAGTAGGATGAAACCAATGACCAGGAGCGGCCCTAGGTTTTTTTTAGTATGTAAGCAAACCTAGAGCTGCGTCCCCCCCCCCCGAAATTACGCTGCCCCCACCCAATTTACCAGTGGTGGCGACCATTGAGTTGCTCGCTGCCGCCGCCGCCACCAACACTTCGAGTGCGCTCAGCAAGGGCTGAGCCCGAAGCAGCAGCTTCAAGGACCTCTATAAAGAACTGGGCCTGCCAATGACCTAGAAGATGCAAATTATGACCGCTACCTCAATTTTCAAAGGGCTGCATAAAGTGATACAGGTTTTTCAGATCTTTACAGTGGTCAGTTGATGATGATGATGTATGAAAGAAATAGTTCTACTTCCCAAAAGTCAGTTTGCTTAGATTCAGAACCTTCTCTGGTGAGATTTTCTTTTGTCACAATAACGGGAACTCTTACATTACTGTAGTATATGCCATAGGCCATGAAGCCATCGCGTTTGTTCATACCTCTGTTAATAATTGGAATTGTGAAATAGAATTCAATTCAGCTGTTTCTCTTTCTAGTCCTCCTTTGCCATTTTCTTCTGTATGATAAAGAACCATGTAAAGCACACTTCAAATGGCACAAGAGAGGCTTCTCAAACAGGCAAGGGGAAATCTTGTTATCCCACCGCTGCCACCATTAAAATGTAAAAGGCCGCTTCACAATTGGGCTGGGGGGGAACCTTTTTCTTAATATCCCACCGTAGCCAACATTAACTATGGGACATCAAATCCCACTAAGGCAGCAGATGATCCTTATTTCAGGATCCCAGCCACTGCCAGCAATAATCACACGAGCACGTGAGTGCACATGTATGAGGTGCTGTGACACTGAGGGGAAGAATGTGGGACAAATCCTCACTGACTCTATGTAGTGCAGTTCATCACTCAAAGACACTGTCTTTATTAAAAACAACGAAATGTTTATTTATAGGTTCTTTGGCACAATAAGCGTATCTTGTTACAAAGGTTCCTTTCTTCAGTTCCATTTGCATATAATAGATAATTTCTTTCACTCTTTAGTATCAATAAATTGACTGAAACTTTGTCTCAACAGTTTCTTTTACTTTTCCCTCAGCTTTACCCAGCTGAGAACCAGGACCTAAACTAGTCCTTTTATACTTCAATACAGCATTTGTAGCTACACACTTAAACGTATATCATCTTCCCTCTAGCACACAGGCTGGAAACTGAACTGAACACATAGAAGTCTTTTTTCTAGCTTCCCAGCAAGACACTACACATAACTAAACTACGGACATCTTCCTTCTAGCTTCCTAGCTAGAACCTGCACATAACTGAACTTTTAAAATGTTCCTTCCTGTTTTCTTTCAGCTAGCTCTGCCCCTCTCTCACTAGCTTCTCCAAATAGTTACATTTCTACAGCAGCTATGTTACCATGATGACACGCAGCCAATCAGAAGTAGCTAACTCCTGCCTACCTTCACCATTTAAACCAACATTAAATAACATAAATAAAAATCCCCATTAAAATAAGGTTTTCTGTTACAAACCATAAAAAGGGGGAACAAGTGTCATCAGGTTGCCCAATCACACTTTGCACCTGCAGGGTAGGCTAGAAACCCAGTTGCTAACATTATCCCCTGGTCACATTTATCCATGTATCATGGTATATCCAACAAAAAAGGTAGATAGGGAGCAGTGCAACACAAATGTATAGCTTGACTGTTAAAAGTACACACACACACAAAAGAACTTATATCTTCCTTCGCTCAGCCTTCCTTATGATCCAGCTCTCGCAGCCATAGGTTACTATGGGGAATACCATTGCTTTGACTATGTGGACCTTCATTGCCAGTGTGACGTCTCCGTTTTTCACTATTTTGTCAAGATTAGCCATTGCTCTGCTCCCAAGAAGTAAACGTCCTCTGATTTCCTGGCTACAGTCTGCATCTGCAGTGATCTTTGCACCTAGAAATATAAAGTCTGTCACTGCCTCCACGTTTTCTCCATTTATTGGCCAGTTATCAATCGGTCTGGTTGCCATGATCTTGGTTTTCTTGATGTTTAACTGCAACCCAGCTTTTGCACTTTCTTCTTTCACCTTGGTGATAAGGCTCCTCAGCTCCTCCTCAGTTTTAGCTATCAGAGTGGTATCATCTGCATACCTAAGGTTGTTAATGTTTCTTCCAGCAGTTTTAACTTCGGCCTTGGATTCGTCAAGCCCCGCACATCACATGATGTGTTCTGCATACAAGTTGAATAGGTAGGGTGACAGTATACAGCCTTTCCCAATCTTGAATCAGTCTGTTGTTCCATGGTCTGTTCTTACTGTGGCTACTTGGTCTTTATACAGATTTCTCAGGAGACTGTCACGACCCAGGCTACAGAGCACCAATAACCATACGCAGAGGCCAGATTCTATCTAATATCTTTATTAAGGAAATATATAAAGTTAGTAAAAGCAAATGTAAAAGTTAGTCCAGAAGCAGACCTTTCAGGAAAGGTCAAAATTAGTCCAAAGAAACAATGTCCAATATGAAATATTAAGGTCCAAAGTTGTAATCCAATAACCGAAACACTCACTTTGCCAGGCAAAGTGAGGGGAGATGACAAGGTCCTTTAGTCCATGAACTTGAGCAAGGCTAGGAAATAACTTGATACTTGAAACAAGGCTTGAAACGTGGAACAAGGTAACGAGGAACAAGAACAAGGTCCGTGGAATAACTTGGTAAAATCCGTGAAACAAGGCAAGGGTTAGTCCTGGGAAACAAGGCAAGATCCGTAGGTAAACAAAGGCTGGGAAACAGGAGCGAAGGCTGGAAACAAGGCAAGGCTTGAGCAGGAACGAGGCTTGAATCGGAGCGCGCTGTCCAGACACAACTCGCTCCGGAGGCTGACGAATTGACTCCGCGAAGTTACTACGCGGGTAAAACACCTATATAGAGTCTAACTTTCCCGCCGGAGCAGTTCTCTGGGAACCAGAAACGAAAGCTAAACTCAGAGACCAGATGTCTGACTCCTTAAAGATTCTCACGAAAAGCAGACTTAATTGGGTACATTCTTAGCTGCTATCCTCGCACTCCTGCGCGAAGCTGCTTCCAAACCCCTCTGTTGTTTACAAAACTCATGGCGAGAGAACACGGGAGATGTAGGCTCAGGGTTTGTTTGACATACTTCTGGGACACAACTTTCTTGCAGGTGCAAGGTTCCCAGATCTGCCTGGGAAAGATCTGGCTGAGAAGAATCCAGTTCTGACTGGGAAGGTAAAAAACCCAAGTTTTCTTCTTCATCAGGCATTACAATGTCATGAGCAGGACTACAAGGCCCATGAGTCATCACAGAGACAGACAAGGTGACTTGGTATCCCCACACCACCAAGAACTTGCCACAATTCGTTATCCACACAGTCGAAGGCTATAGAATAGTCAATAAAGCAGAAATAAATGTTTTTCTAAAACTCTCTAGCTTCCTCTATTATCCAGCAGATATTGGCAATTTCGTCTCTCGTTCCTCTGCCTTTTCTAAACCCAGCTTGTACATCTGGCAACTCTCGATCCATTTATTGCTGGAGTCTACCTTGCAGGATCTTGAGCATTATCTTGCTGGCATGGGAAATAAGTGTACGGAAGTGTGAGCATTCTTTAGCATTTCCCTTTTTTGGTATGGGGATATAAATTGATTTTTTCCAATCTGATGGCCAATCTTGTGTTTTCCATATTTGCTGGCATATGGCATGCATCACCTTGACAGCATCATCTTTCAAGATTTTAAACAACTCAGCTGGGATCCCGTCGTCATTGTCATCATCATCATCATCATCATCATCATCATCATCATCATCATCATCATCATTATATCAGTCATAAGTAAAAGATGCCTTTGCTCTGAACTGAAGTAAAACACCACCCTTTGTCAAAATATACACCTTAGTCTGAAACCTACATACACACACACACTTTATTCCCAGTAGAAGAGTCATCGAACAAACATAGAGGTGACTGAGCATTCTGCTCTCCCATTTGTTGGAATTCAGCCTTCCATAGAGTGGCCCTGAGAATTAGAGCTGCAGCATAGTAATAACAGTAATCCCATTGTTCTACATCACTTGTTTCATGCTAGCATGCTGTTTGACAATGGCAGTTTTACAGCTGTATTTAAGAACATCACTTAATCAGGTTAGTGCCGTCTGTTGCTGAGCAGCTGCTGGGTCTTGCTAGACTGATTTAGTCGCCTAAGTGACTGGAGTCTAAATCTACAATCCAGATTCATTACATTGTTTGTAAACAATGACACACTGTGACAAATGTGAAGTTCAGATAATTATGCTATGCTCACATGCTACAACCTCATTTTAGTTTGGATCAGGATGGGATAATTTCCTAGCCCCTGGCCTTGCCTTCCCCCTTCAAGAGGAGACTGAATAGATCTCACCAGGCAAGCAGCACAATTCCATGTGTTACTCTGCTATGATCCTGGTTTCTCATAATTTCTCTGAAATTGCTTCTCTTTTTTCTTCCTTTTTGCACTGGAAGTTCTCAGATTGTCCTTCAAGATGAAAATAGCTCCAGGCAAATAGCAGTTGCCATTTTAACTCAACTGTAATGACTGGTCACATTGTCCAAATGCCCTATCACTATGTGTCAAAGCAGTTACTTTATTCTTAACTCAAGAATAGAAAAAGAAATGTTAATGGACAGCAAAAGAGATTTAAAGATGGCCAGCTAAAGAGATGTAAAGATGGGCTTAAAGCTAACCCAAACAAGTGTGGATAACACAAGAGCTAGGAACCCCTGGCCCTCCAGCATTCTAACTGAAGGTCAGCGGTTACCACATATTTTGAAGAGGCACAAATACAGGTCAATGGGAAGAGTCGTGCCAAGAGGAGATTGTGCCAAGCAAACGTCTTGCATCTGGAAATCTATGTCCTCATTGTGAAAGACCATGTGGATCCAGATTAGATCTCCACAGTCACTTATGGATCCACTGCCAAGACTCTGCCCTTGAAAGACAATCATACTTGGTCATGAATAGTCACCTATAGTGTAGCATGATACAGTGGGTAATCTCTACTGTTTACTTGCAAAAAGGTGCACGATTTAAAGCAACCCTGATCACAGCATACTTTACACGAAACACAACTGTCAACTTTCACAACGTTTTTTTTTAATTAAAATTCTAGAGCAAGGTAACCCATAGTTAATGTTTGCTAATGCCTGAATAGAGAAGTTTGAAGGATTAGCAAATGACAGAATCACCCTCACTAATGAAGAAACCCCTCCTTTGACTCTCCAAGCCCTGACTCCATTACAAAATTGTCATAAAATATAAAAAATGTAAACTGTGACTTCTCCACCACCATTAATCTAATTGGTTTTCTAAGCACTTTTTCTTGCCACCCCAATCTCAAAAGATTTCTAAAAGAATACCTTTAAGAATAATCTTAATAGAGTTCTCAATAGTAAGTGCTTAAATTCAGATCAGGACATCCATGTGTCTATTGTTGACATGTATCCTAAGGTGATCTTTGAAAGCATAGTCTCATTAGCAAAAGCCAAGATATTCAGGCATGTGTGTCTGCTTTGCCCATGCATTAGCTGCTTTCATGGGTAGATCACTCACATGCCTGATATACCTGCTTATCATTTGTCACTCTGTTTCATTTTCCTCTGCATCAAAACATTGTATGCCAAACAGGACTCCTGAGACTGGATTTTTACAAGAATACGATGCTGTAAGAACCTTAAGTGGGAAGGAAGGTGAATCAGCACAAATTAATATTATTATACCAAGTTGAATCGATGGCATTCAGACCTCCACTTGGCAAAGTAGGATTTTTGTACCTCCTATCAAAGAGACTGCTGCTGTGCTGTTTCAAAGGCCATGCTGCTGGGGCAAATTTAAACAACCAACATTCTGAAAAACAAACCTATACATTTATTAGTAAAAAATGCATTCACCAGTTAAATGAATTTACCCAGTGATGCAGAAAGGGAAAACAACTAAATGCGAGACCCCAGCAGTTTAGCACATTTCTGTTAAGAAAAAACAGTGGAAATACTGGAAGCTCTGCTTCTTTTCTGCTAGCCTTGGAGGCTGTTTTTGGTAATATAAGGCAAAGGTAAATATTATTTTTATACCAGTTCCTTCAAATTAGTCTCAGAATACAACACTCAATGATCCCAGAAACTAGAGCAGATTATTATGATGCAGTAACGATTCAAGTGGAATCATGGTGCTATAACTGAACAGTGTGGCAGTCTTCTCGAACTGTTAACAAAAAAGGCAATTTTTGACCATTTTTCAAATATTCTTAAATATTCTTCCCATCCCTAATATAGTTTCCAGACTAAATACTGGAAAGGGTTCTTATAGCTTTAATGGTTGTAGAACGGGCAATTTCAGCAGGTGTGGCTTGCCATGCAACCAGATAACACCTGCTGCATTTCACTCTTTTATACAACCATTAATGGCAAAGGAACCTCTGGTTATCAGTCTAGCAACCTCAATTACTAACCAGATCTAACCAGGTAATTGAAGTGCCCTGTCCTGATAAAAAGGGGTTTACACAGAAGAAAACTTAAATATTGAGTGTGGCCAAACCTGCTCTGATTGGAAACATAACACTAATGAATGATGGAGTAATAGTCGTAAATGACCAAGAGTACAATTTAGGGGTTCTCTTGGATGAAGCTCTGTGTGGAGGCTCTGGTGAGACTTTGATCAGTTTTGGCTGATTTTAAAGCAGACCTTCCTACAATTATCCATGCCTTAATGACATCCAAGCTAGATCACTGTAACACATTCTACATAGGGTTGACTCTAACAATGTCTCAGAGGCCCTAGCTCAGCGGTTCTCAACCTGTGGGTCCCCAGGTGTTTTGGCCCACAACTCTCAGAATTCCCAGTCATTTTACCAGCTGTTAGGATTTCTGGGAGTTGAAGGTCAAAACATCTGGGGACCCACAGGTTGAGAACCACTGCCTTGGCTGATGTTGATTACAGCTGCTCAGTTGCTTATGGACGACATAATAGGGATCTTGTACCTGCTAAATTGCTTGCTGTACCAAGTTTAAAGACTCTTATTGGCTTCAGTACAGCTTGATTGAAAGATCATGTACTGCATATCAAACCAGTCTTGACCCTAAGAGCAGCCACAAAGGTCTAGTTCACATGTCCCCTAGTAAAATGCATTAATGAACACAAGACAACAGAGCCCCCACTTTTTTTAGTGGTTCCACATTTTTGAAGTACAGTATTCAAAATAGTCTTGTGACTGCCTCACTGAAATATCTGGTTACTCCTGGCTGCTTTATCTAGAGCTGTCTTGAATGTGTTAATTATTATTGCTGAAGCAATTTAAAGTGGCTTCTTTTGTTTTATTTATTTATTTATTTATTTATTTATTTATTTATTTATTTATGTATTTATATATTTGCTGTTAAATTTATACCACACTTTTCTTTTGGGATGGGGAGATATACTTAATTGAAATACTTAATTGGATTTATATGTATAGTATTTTATTTTTTTCTTTGCATACCATCTTAAGGAGTCTGCCTCAAAGCAAGATCGAAATATTTTCAGTAAAAAAACATATGAGAACAAGTGATACAGAAAGACTCAACAATGCCAGAACCTACATCACAGTGTTCTTTTTCAAATTTGTATGCCAGAAGTAAAGTCACAATGGGGGATAATTTGCCATGAAGATTTGGAGGAGGGGATATCTTCATTTCCTTTGATGCATCTTAATCTGTCAACTTTGAGTGTAAATAAGTTTTTATTTTGTTTTCCAAAAAAAAAGGAATAAAATCAACTCAAACATACTATTGAAAAGGGGAAAAGATGGGAAAGATGGAAAAGATCACAGAATATAGTATGTAAGTTACGGAGCTATGTTAGTTAAATAGTTCTACATATGAGTCTATTGTATCATCAATGACATAGAGGGAGGAGGAATATCATTGTACATATTCTTTGGTATAGGGAGGAAGTGAAGGAAAAGAAAAAAACCCCACCTCTGACATCTTCTCTAACGAGAGTAACAAATTATCCTTCGGGATCCATATTGATTTCTTTTATATTCTTATATTGTTCCTTCTGCCCTTCTGTTCTCACCCAACTCTGCATAATATTCCTTCCACTTATTTTATCTATTAATTCATTCAAACTCTATTTTTTCTACCCTTGATGTCAGTCAACTATTTACATATCTTAAAGTTAAATTCTTTTGTTAATAGATTAGTAATATACAAATATTTATTATAATTATATATCATTCAGTTAGTACTACTCATAATAAATATCTATATATATAAAAGAGTGATGGAATCAGGGCACCGGACAAAACAACAAATCTACAGACCCCCCAACCTCGAAATTTGACAACACAACCCATCATCCATGCCTCTAGGTTGATACAACAAAAAGAAAAGAAAAAAAAGTCCTAATTAGAGGGAGAGCAATAATTGTTTTTATCCAATTGCTGCCAGTTTAGAGGGCTAATCTCTGCCCACTTGGTCTCCTAGCAACCAACTCAGCCAAGGGACAGCCAGGGTTCAGTTAGGGGACAGGCAGATTTAGGCCTCACTTAGGTTTCTCCCACAGATGATCTAATTTGAACTGGATCATTTGGCAGTGTAGACTCAAGGCCCTTCCACACAGCTTGACTCCATACTACCATATAATCCACTTCAGTGTGCATTTTATACAGCTGTGAAGAAGGGGCCTCATATAATCCAGTTCTAAGCAGATAATATAAGATTATCAATATACAGTAAAGTCTCACTTATCCAACATAAACAGGCCGGCAGGATAAGTGAATATGTTGGTTAATAAGAAGGGATTCAGGAAAAGCCGATTAAACATCAAATTAGGTAATGATTATACAAATTAAGCACCAAAACATCATATTATACAATAAATTTGACAGAAAAAGTAGTTCCATGCGCAGTAATGCTATGTAGTAATTACAGTAGAGTCTCACTTATCCAACATTCTGGATTATCCAACACATTTTTGTAGTCAATGTTTTCAATATATCGTGATATTTTGGTGCTAAATTCATAAATACAGTAATTACTACATAGCATTATTGCATATTGAACTACTTTTTCTGCCAAATTTGTTGTCTAACATGATGTTTTGGTACTTCATTTGTAAAATCATAACCTAATTTGATGTTTAATAGGCTTTTCCTTAATGCCTCCTTATTATCCAACATATTCGCTTATCCAACATTCTGCCGGCCCATTTATGTTGGATAAGTGAGACTCTACTGTACTGTATTTACAAATTTACCACTAAAATATCACAATGAATTCAAAACACTGACTACAAAAGCATTGATTATGAAAAGGCAGACTGCGTTGGATAATCCAGAACATTGTATAAGCGAATGTTGGATAAGTGAGATTCTACTTTAATATGAAATAATTACTGGGATAGAATAATGCAGAACAATATAATCTCTAAAACCAGGACAGTAAATAAAGACCAACAGTCTGAAAGCAGGGAAATTGGAAATTCCACAAAGGAAACAATCAGGGCCAGCTAATACCTCTCAAGAAAGGATTCTTCCAGAAAGGAAGTTGAGAAGGGAGTGAAGCACTGTGCATTACCAAAGTCATTATTATTACTATCATTACTATTATTATTATTATTATTGTGTTGCGGTTAACCGTGAAAATGAATACAATCTGGTTCCAAGTATTCAAAAACACAAAAATAAGAATATATAAAAATTAATGTGGTATAATAAAACAGAACAATACAATCTCTAAAATCAGAACACTAAATAAAGAACAGCACTCTTAAAACAGGGGAATTCCACACAGGAAACAATTAGGGCCAGCTAACACCTCCCAACAAAGTATTCCCATCACCAAAGTCTGGCAAATCCTCTGTTTTCTGAGGGCCACAGACAGTAGAAGCACATAAAATATCGCAAACAACACCACTCTGAAAACAAGGGAATTCCAGACAGGAAACAATCAGGGCCAGCTAACACCTCCCAACAAAAATTCACTCAGGGAGGAAACAGCCAGGCTTTAAAGCTGCAAGGCCATTACATCCTAATCATTTTTCCTAATTGCAGCATTCATACTTGCCTCCAACAGACAAAAAAAATCAGAAACATTGTATATTCACAACCTTTAGGAAATAATATCCCCTGATGGCACAGAGTGTTAAAGCGCTGACCTGCTGAACTTCTGGACTGAAAGGTTTGAATTGGGGGAGCGGAGAGAGCTCCCACTGTTAGCCCCAGCTTCTGCCAACCCAGAAGTTCAAAAACATACAAATGTGAGTGCATCAATAGATACTGATCCAGTGGGAAGGTAACGCCGCTCCATGCAGTCATCCCACATGACCTTGGAGGAGTCTACGGACAACGCTGGCTCTTCGGCTTAGAAATGGAGATGAGCACCAACCCCCAGAGTCAGGGGAAGACGTTTATCCTTTACCTTAACTACCACCAATTCCTCAATACTTTATTTCCCATACCACCATACTTCGCCACAGCAACGCGTGGCCGGGCACAGCTAGTCTATATATATAAAAGAGTGATGGCATCACGGCAATTCACAAAACAACAAAAGTACAGGCCCCCCAACCTCAAAATTTGACAACACAATCCATCATCCACGCCTCAAGGTTGATACAACAAAAAGAAAAGAAAAATAAAGTCCTAATTAGAGGGAGAGCAATAATTGTTTTTATCCAATTGCTGCCAGTTTAGAGGGCTAATCTCTGCCCACTTCGTCTCCTAGCAACCAATTCAGCCAAAGGACAGCCAGGGTTCAGTTAGGGGACAGGCAGATTTAGGCCTCACTGAGTCTTCTTCCACAGATTATCTAATTTGCACTGGATTATATGGCAGTGTAGACTCAAGGCCCTTCCACACAGCTATATAACCCATTTATAATCTTATATTATCTGCTTTGCACTGGATTATCTTGACTCCACACTACCATATAATCCACTTCAGTGTGCATTTTATACAGCTGTGAAGAAGGGGCCTCAGATAATCCAGTTCTGAGCAGATAATATAAGATTAGAAATATACAGTAGAGTCTCATTTATCCAACGTAAACAGGCCGGCAGGATAAGTGAATATGTTGGATAATAAGAAGGGATTCAGGAAAAGCCAATTAAACATCAAATTAGGTAATCGTTATACAAATTAAGCACCAAAACATCATATTATACAACAAATTTGACAGAAAAAGTAGTTCCATGCGCAGTAATGCTATGTAGTATTTACAGTAGAGTCTCACTTATCCAACACTCGCTTATCCAACATTCTGGATTATCCAACGCATTTTTGTAGTCAATGCTTTCAATATATCATGATATTTTGGTGCTAAATTCATAAATACAGTAATTACTATAGAGCATTACTGTGTACTGAACTACTTTTTCTGACAAATTTGTTGTCTAACATGATGTTTTGGTGCTTAATTTGTAAAATCATAACTTAATTTGATGTTTAATAGGGTTATCCTTAATTCCTCATTATCCAACATATTCGCTTATCCAACGTTCTGCTGGCCCGTTTATGTTGGATAAGTGAGACTCTACTGTACTGTATTTACAAATTTACCACTAAAATATCACAATGAATTTAAAACACTGACTACAAAAGCATTGATTATGAAAAGGCAGACTGCGTTGGATAATCCAGAACATTGTATAAGCGAATGTTGGATAAGTGAGATTCTACTTTAATATGAAATAATTACTGGGATAGAATAATGCAGAACAATATAATCTCTAAAACCAGGACAGTAAATAAACAGGGGAATCCCACACAGGAAACAATCAGGGCCAGCTAACACCTCCCAACAAAGTATTCCCATCATCAAAGTCTGGCAAATCCTGTTTTCTCAGGGCCACAGACAGTAGAAGCACATAAAATATCGCAAACAACATCACTCTGAAAACAAGGGAATTCCAGACAGGAAACAATCAGGGCCAGCTAATATCTCCCAACAAAAAATTCACTCAGGGAGGAAACAGCCAGGCTTTAAAGCTGCAAGGCCATTACATCCTAATCATTTTTCCTAATTGTAGCATTCATACTTGCCTCCAACAAACAAAAAAAACCAATCAGAAATATTGTATATTCACAACCTTTAGGAAATAATATCCCCTGATGGCATAGCGTGTTAAAGCGCTGAGCTGCTGAACTTCTGGACTGAAAGGCCACAGGTTTGAATTGGGGGAGCGGAGAGAGCCCTCACTGTTAGCTCCAGCTTCTGCCAACCCAGAAGTTCGAAAACATGCAAATGTGAGTGCATCAATAGGTACTGCTCCGGCGGGAAGGTAATGCCGTTCCATGTAGTCATCCCACATGACCTTGGAGGAGTCTACGGACAACGCCGGCTCTTCGGCTTAGAAATGGAGATGAGCACCAACCTCCAAAGTAAGACACGACTGGACTTAATGTCTGGGGAAAACCTTTACCCTTGACCTTAACTACCACCAATTCCTCAATACTTTATTTCCCATACCACCATACTTCGCCACAGCAACGCGTGGCCGGGCACAGCTAGTTATTATATAAATGTATATTTTATAGTATCAACCTTCTTGAAACTATACACTTTTCTACTTTAACTCTGAGGTATTAACTCATCAATTTTCTAAAACCTTTTTTTGTTTTTGTTTTTTTTGCTTTCAGATATTCAAGTTATATAACAAAATGTTGGTGGACAGGAAAAGAGATTTAAAGATGGGGTTAAAGCTAGCCTTAAAAATTGTGACATAAACTCCGAGAACTAGTACTCCCTGGAAGTCAATGCTGTGGAATTTGAAGAGGCACAAATGGATGGCGAAATGAAGAAACATGCCAAGAGGAAGGCGCATCAAGTCAACCCTGACCAGGACTGCCTTCAACCTGGAAACTGAAGTCCTCACTGCAGAAGAACATGCGGGTCAAGAATAGAGCTCCACAATCACCTTTGTATCCACCACCAAGACACTACATTTGGAAGGCCATCCTACTTGGACAACGAGGGATCACCTAAGTAAGTACAAGTTATATAATTTATATACATGTATTATTTCATAGCTCACAAATCCTGTTGCAGTAATCTTCTACTGGTTTTTTTTGTAAAAATTCAATAAAAGTTTCCATTCTTCTTGCAGTTTTTGTGCATTATCTTGTTGTAGAATTAAAGTTACAAACCCAATTCAATCCATTTAACTCAAGAGTGAGAAGAAGTCTACCTGTTTTTTACACCTGTATGTGAGATTTTTCCTGACACTTGGTCTGTCCTGAATTAGAAAGCTTTAAAGCAATCTTAACAATGCCAGCAGAAAGAGAACCAAACCAAGGATGCCACCTTTGGGGTGGGAGGGGGGGGGGGGAATAGAAATTCCACTACTTACTTCTGGAGCAGGGGGTACATGCATAGGATTTCATTGCATGGCAGCCATTTTATATGTGCTTATATAGAAGTAATTGCTACTGTGTATATAATTGTGAGGACACATGTGTAGAAGTATGCTCTAAACTTAAGCATCAATGACAGTATACCACACTGGAATGTGTGTTACACTTGTCAGAACTCACAGAAGGTGATTCTGCCAACTCTTCCTTCTCCAACTCTTCCAACCCTTCTTCAACTCTTCCAAACAACAATGAAGGTTCCATCTATTGCTAGAATTAGGGAAATGAGATAGAGTATTTAAAGCAGGGATAGATTCCAGATATTGGAGGACAACCTCTAGCTAGCAATGGTGAGTGTTGCAGGCAAGTCATATCTTGAAGAATGTGAGTTGCATATAGTTCAATATTGGCACAACTGCATTATTGCCATAAATCCAAATGTCACAATCTGACCTTAGCTGCCATTTGACTCTGTGAGTGACAAATGTCTGTTCTGCTGTTATTTTGGGGGCACAACTGATTGGGGGCACCCCTTCTGACAGCAGTCTCAAGGAGCAATTGTGACAGGGACCTCCCTTCTGATTGCCACACCATGAGTCTGCTGAGCCTGGAAGGAAAACAGACCTCAGTTACTTGCAGAGCTGGTATCTCAAAAGGAAAAATCAGGGTCATTGGAAAAGGAGATGTATCTCTTTAATTAAAGTAGGTTGATCTAGGATCTCAGCAGAAATTTCCTGCAAATGTTGAGACCTACAGCTAGCTGCATGTGCTGAGAATACACTGTGGAAAATGGAGATAATAACTACACATATTGTATGTGTTGCTTTGGGGAATACATGAGGAGCAACAGTATTGTTCTGTAAATTATGCCCCCATTTTTAAAGGTTCACATCCATTTCAACAATGAAATGCAACAACCAACATGGCAGCTGCCTTTTGAACACCTTATCAAAGCAATGCATGCAGATTTTGTGCAGATGCAATGCATGCTTACATTTCTCATTTAAGATGTAAGGAAACAACTGTTTTCAGGGCACAAGGGATCACATTGCATGAAGTGAGCCTTTCTTTTTGTTAAGTTCTATCTTATCTAACTTTAGCAGCATCACTAATCATTTATTAAAACTGTTTTGATACTTTTGGAAAGGAAATAATGGAAGATAATCTAAGGGAAGCTGTGTATGAATAAACTGAAAGGTTTTACTGTTGCTAGAAGCCTGACAAAATAAATATTCAAGAGCTATTGTTCAGCCATCAAAAAATCTTACTGCTTTAGCTACATATGATTATATATTTATAGAAAACTTCAGGAAAACTTAGTTTTGGGAATATGACCAGCTTTTAAAAATGTATATGCCAACTGCACATTTATAGTCGTATTTTCACACTTTTTTTCTTTTCTTGTTTCTCCCCTTTCTTTGTAATTATACTTTAAAAATCTCATTTAGAAAGAATTAAAAATTAAAAGGATAAGGATGAAAAATGCACCAAGAGATTAAAAGCCTTTTATTCTTATGAGACCAATCAACCACGTTAGATTCAATATAAATTTCTTTGTGGCACCTTACATACAAGGTTTTTTGAGATTCTTAGTTTTTGGAAATATTTGTGCAAACCATCCATGGCAGATCCTTGTTAAAAGTGCCAGGGCCATGTGATAAACAGTTGGCTTAAATATCAATGTTCTGTTTTTGCTCTATCATGGGCTCCCTCTCAGTGAAGATATTCATCAACAGAATTTGTTCTTTTATTAATAGTGTTTTGTTTGTGTAACTAGACCACTACTATTCCCAAATCACCTTATTGTTTAAAATGATATAGATGTTTACATGGGCAGCCCAAGATCAGTCCTCCATTGTTCAACTGCAATTTTATTAACAACCCAAAAAAGTGGCATTCATAGTTGAACTGACATATTTGGTCATATTATTTACTGAGTATGCTTTTATAGACTAATAGAATAATAAAATTGAAAGAGACCACACATGCACCCAGTCCAACCCCTAGTCATGCAGGAAAAGCACAATCAAAGCACCTTCAACAGATAGCCATCCAGCCTCTATCAAGCCATGCCCCCCCCCCCCCCCAATACCCAAATTGATCTGGAAATTCAGAAAGACTCCAAGCCAGAGATATGAATTTATTTTTTAAAACATTTTACAATATTTCAAAGTTCTGCAATATTGAAGTCACTTGAGGCTCCTGATGGGCCCAGCAGTAACTGTGCCCCTAACTAAATTGTGTCTAAAACCTTTAATAAATGTAAAATAATGATATTTCTTTTGTAACTTGTATTGATTGTGTACTGTATCAATTCCTAAATGCATAAAACAAAAAAGTAATATGAAAGCATCTGTTCCCCAGTGCCACCTATTTACATAAGCTTCTGGGAATGGAGATTGCTAAACAATTACAGAAGTCCTTCCAGCAATCTCCCAGGTGAGATAAAATCAGTTCCTTTGTATACAGATATGGGACAGGTAATCCCTTTATTGCCAGGGCTGTGTCCAAACTGTTTACCTATTTATAAATTACTGAGGGCTCATAATCTCACAGAAGAAAAGGATAAAGCAAATATGAATACATTAGCCTTCTGAAAAGGCACCCAAGCTTCCGGTCACCCAGGATTATCACCTTTTGTTCTCCGTGCCCTGTAGCTGTGTCTTCATGAAACTGGACACTTTAAATCAATAAAGGAATCATCTGCATACCCATGTCATCATCTCCTTAATGCAGTTTGATATCACTTTAACTGCCACAATATAGTGCTATGGCATCAGACAATTTTTAGTTTGGTGGAAGCACCAGCACTTGTTGACAGAGAAGGTTTAAGGTCTTACAAAACTACAACTCTCAAAATTGCATAGCAATGAATCATGACAATGAAAGTGGTGTCAAACTGTATTAATTCTACAGCATAGATGTACCCCAGGTTCTGTCATTATAAAATACAACATACTCCTCTACTGTAATCTCATGATGAATAATACTGAGGCATAAGCTTATAGATGGATAGATCTGTTTATTGACAGTCCACATACTTTAATATTGATTCTGCTATTCTATACAATTTCCACATATGTGAATCTAAATGTAATTTTTAAAAAAATACAGAGAAATTTGCTCTTATTTGCACATTTCTCCCACTAACATGGTCATTTTGTACATCATTTTCCTAAGAGATGTAATTTTGGTACACTGTGCTCCAAATGCACAGATTGGGATTATGTGACATACCGGTAGCACATGTTGGACCCAAACTCAGGCCCAGGATTTTGGGAAAATGGAGTGGAGAAACATCTTATGTATGACACCATTTCCCCACAGCCCTAACAGAATACTTCTTTATACAACTCTCCGTAAAATATACATTTTTACATATTTTTTAGCTGAATACTGCAAGGGGGAAACTGCAAAATTAGAAAATAATAGAATTCAAATCTGCAGATTAGTCTGGAAGTTTGAATTACTTTGGTTCGGTTAAGAATGCAAATAAAACAAAATTACCCCATCCCTATGGAATAGTGCCACTTAATTCTTGTTTTACATTCCATTCTGGAAAACGTAATAGGAGCAAAACCCAACAAATATTAAAGAGGAAAACTGACAGAGCTCTAACAAAACACCGTTTTGTGTACAATTGAAAGCCTTTATGATTTTTAGTTGCCCTCAAATGTTTACTTTCACAAACACACACACAAACCTTTACATTAACATTTGGATGTTGAAAAAGGAATCTTCCCAGATGAAGGGTAAGGCTGGATCTACACTGCTCTATATCCCAGGATCTGATCCCAGATTATCTGTTTATCCCAGATTATCTGGCAGTATAGACTCATATAATCCAGTTCAAAGCAGATAATCTGGGATCAAATCATGGGATATGCAAATGTGAGTAGATAAATAGGTCCTGCTCCGGCAGGAAGGTAATGACGCTCCATGCAGTCATGCTGGCCACATGACATTGGAGGTGTCTACGGACAACACTGGCACTTGGGTTTAGAAATGGAGATGAGCACCAACACCCAGCGTCGGACACGACTAGACTTAATGTCAGGGGAAAACCTTTACCTTTACCTTAGATCCAGCCTCAGTTTCAGTGTAAACGGATCCCTTCATTTTACCTTTATCTTCAGTGCTTTCTTCTTTGAATGGATTGTTTTTATTCACCTTCTACTTGCTATACAAAAGCTGTCCACGTTTGAGTGACTTTGGATTTCCCTTTCCCCTTTCAGTCCTTCTTTTGCCTTTCAGAATTGCGACATTGCTGTAGGACACTACCAAGAAGCACAAAGAAGTCACACTATTAAAAAAAAAAACAGAATGCAGATGTCCTCACATAAACTTGTGCTGGGAAATGCAGAATCCTGTCCCATGCGGGGAAATAAGATCATTCTGTAATTCAGGAACCGCAGTGTCACCAGCACTGTCACTTGCAATTGCAGTTTAGAAGTTGCTCAGGGCTTTCAGATTTAAAGCAAAGAGTATGACCTAGGACAGACATGCTAATAACCATGAGTCCAAAAGCCCTTTGAAAGGTAAGTTGGACAGGGATGCAAAAGTGTTCAAGATAACCACTATGCTTGAAGTTGATACCCAAGTCTAGGAAAGCCCATATAAAAGACTAGTTGGACCCTGGTTTTCTCCCTTACGTCCCTTAATACCTCTACGTAGACCTCTATTTCCTTTTCTTAGTGGAGTTAGGGTGATGCTGTACACTAGAATGTTTCCTCTAAAATAAAAACAATAAAATATCTAGGCAAAATTGCCAGATTGCTGAGTATAAGGTCAGCTGAGCCTTGCATTTAGTATTAACTACTTTCTCAAATGCAATAGAGCAAGGATTGAGGTTGAGATTAAATATGAAGAGAGAATTTTAAAATTACATTAATTATGTCAAATTAGAGAGATATTATGTTTAGTTAATGTGGGAAAATTGTGTAATATATTATTGAGTATAGCTACTGAATGGTGGTATGTGTATAAAACAAACTATTAATGAAATTACATGACCTTTCTGAGATGATTTTATAAGAATAAGTGGGGAAGTGATTTTATTAAGGAATGCGAGCTAATGCTTGCTTTTTGATAGATTATGGGGAAAATGATTAATAGTAGAGCTAAATATTATGTAAAATGTTTAGTAAAAGTATATTTTAGAGGAAGATTATGGTTATATCTACAACCATTAACTTTAAAGTTCAAAGTCATTTGTATTCTCTTTTTGTTTTTGTTGCTAGCATGCATATTTTATATTAGTATAGCAAGTTATTGTAGCCTGTAATGTATAATTGTCTATAATTATTGTAGTCTTCCTTGTGTACTGATTCATATACAAAAAAGGTGTGTTTTAATAAGGGGCACTTTCCTCTTTTGCACAACTATTAAAAATACAATTCCCTTTCTCCTTTTTTGTCATGTCCATGCTAATGAAGACTAAATTATAAAAGAGTATTATCCATCTATCTATCCAGACTGCTAACGGGAGCGAATTACAGGGAGAGGTCTACTCCCCTGTTTAAGGAGCTCCACTAGCTGCTGATTATTTTCTGGTCCCAATTCAAGGTGCAGGTTCTTACCTATAAAACCCTAAACAGTTTGGGACCCGCCTACCTTCGTGACCGTATCTCCCCCTATGAACCTGCACGATCTCTTCGTTCATCCAGAGAGGCCCTTCTCTCGCTCCCAACACCATTGCAGGTTCGGTTGGTGGGGACGAGGGAGCGGGCCATTTCAGTAGTTGCCCCCAGGATCTGGAACTCCCTCCTGGGGGAGATCAGGCAGGCACCCACCCTTGCTTCCTTTAAAAAGCAGCTTAAAACTTTTTTGCTGCGTGTTTGAATAACTGAGTCCCCATGTCCAAATAGTCAGATCAATACACCTTCTTTTGCACAGGTCCCTTTTCTCATAACAAATTGTCCATCCGTCTCCCACCCCTTCGGTCCAGGAATGTTTACACTTTGTCCTTTGACCCAAAGCACTTTAGAACTATCATTGCACCTTAGTTTAGGTGGCCCCGCCATGCCATCCCCTCCACCAACCTGGTGGCCCATTTTATTTTATTTTATTCTAACTGATTTTATTTGTAACTGATTTATATGTTAACTGAGTTTTTATGATTTACTATATTGTTTTGGTTAAGGTAACTGTTTTGTATAACTGCTGATTTTACTGTGTTTGTATTGCAATGTGTTTTAACTGATTTATTGTTTTGTATTTCGGGCTTCTGACCCGTGTAGCCACCCCGGGTCCCTGCCAGGAGATGGTGGCAGGGTAGAAAATAAAGTTAATTAATTAATTAATCTATCTATCTACGTATCTTCTATCTATCTAAAGTGCTTACTCCCATGGTCCAGAATTTAAGACTGCATATTCATTGTTATTCAGTCCCAGGTTGAAAGTTGTGTTTCCAGCACTTGAGAAATCTCACTGGGAGCAATAATAGACCACCAAGAATTTTGCAAAATTATATTTAAAGTATTGTGGTGAAATTAATTTTCATAAATTGTGTGGTTTTTTTGGGGGGGGGGGGATTCTCTGCACCAAAAACCACAAAATAAAACACCCTGCTGTTTTCAATGTAGAAAACATTGTTTCCTGAGCAGATATTTTTATTCTCAGCAGAATGACTTTGCTCTAAATAAGTAAATAAAATACATTTTTCAACATATAATATTTGTGAATATATGTCACCTGATGATATATGACAACCCCATGCATTTACAAAGAATTTAGGCAAGGATTGCTCAGAGGTGGTTTGCCTTTCGCTTCCTCAGAAATTTATCGTACAGCACATGATATTCCTTGGAAATCTCCTATTTGAATACAGATTGAGAGTGCTTTATACGGAATGCTTGGAACTAGAACTGTTTCTGATGTCGGATTTTTTATTTTACTATATTTTTTTGGATTTTGGGATATCTGTGAAATTGTAGATATTGAGTCCCCATAAGGGTGAAAAGGGCTGAGTAGAAATACTGTAATGAAATAATAGCTAGCTAGCTAGCTAGCTAGCTAGCTAGCTAGCTAGATAGATAGATATCCAAGCATGGTTTGAATCCATGCCTCCCACCATTTCTCAGATCCATACATCTCTCTCCAGTTTTATGTTTCTTTCCAAGGTAGTATGTTGTCCATTCAACATCTGTGTTGTGTATGAAATACAAGGCTAGAGAAAGACTGAGAAACTGAAGATAACAAGGACCTATTTTTCGGGGGGTGAGGGGAGACCCAGAACTGCCAGTCACCTGCTTCCACCTGTGAACGAATGGACAGGAGTGCCTCTGCCACCACCTCAAAGGCCGAAGCAGGCAACTGGCAGGAAAAAGGTTCAGATTTTAGATTAAGGAGCTTGACCATACTAAACCAGGTTTACCCTTTCAAGATCAAATGGGATCTTATGCCTTCAGGGTGTTAGGCAAGTTTACACACAATACTATTTCCACAATATTTCAAGGCATTCATATAGGGGTGGGGGTGAATAATGCAAAGGAATATTTGATTTTTCCCACAGAGTAGAAAAGATTACTGTAATAATTCATACCCGCGTACAAAGAAAAGAAGTCAAGATTTTAGTAAGCAATTTAACTCTTGTCTTAAATGCATGGAGATAAATAGATAGATACATTAAAAACAATACCATCTTGAAAGTGGAAATCAGATAGGTATCAAAGCTGAATTGTAGAATTTTGTCCTGGGTATACTTTTTAGGAGTAACAGAATGATGTAAGCAAACTTCAATAGACAAAGAGAGCAAATATAACTGAGCTATACATTTAATTCCATTGAGCTAATGTGAATCATTTTTTATTGATGTCTCTTTCAACATATATTTTTAAAATTATATTTCTCCTCCCTATAAGAATGGTATACAAAATATGGGATAAAAGAGCCAAACTTCTACATTATACACCATTTTGTATGAGAACAAATTTATAAGACATAAGAGAACTCACAGAGAAAACTGCCAAAAAAACCTGGAACCATTGCTGGATCTATTGCCATAGCTGTGATAAATCCATACTTGGGGTGTGTTGTCGAAGGCTTTCATGGCCGGGATCACAGGGTTGTTGTGTGTTTTCTGGGCTGTATGACCATGTTCCAGAAGTATTCTCTCCTGATGTTTTGTCCACATCTATGGCAGGCATCCTTAGAGGTTGTGAAGTATACCTCACAACCTCTGAGGATGCCTGCCATAGATGTGGGCGAAATGTCAGGAGAGAATATTTCTGGAACATGGCCATACAGCCTGGAAAACACATAACAACCCCATACTTGGGGTATTTTTATACTTGTTCTTGTCACGACTTGTGCGGGTTACTCATACACACAGCTGACAGGCAAAGCCTAAACACAGGTGGGCACTTCAAGGAGTCCAGACTTGGTTGAGGTTGGCTGGCCTCACTGGCCTTTCATCATGTGCCAAGGACAGACTATTAAAGGCCAATCCGCACCTCTGATGGTCGTCCATCATTTGTCTTGTGATCCATCCTACTACCTTATGGGCAGTATGACTAGAAACTGGTCAATTATGGACCAGATAGGAATTCTGCACCCACCCCAAAAGATTATTGGGGGTTTTTTCACTGACCCCAAACTGTTTTGGTTGGGTATGGAAATTGGCCTAGAAGAGAAATGACTTAAATAAGTTCTCTTGGGATTGAAGAGGTGAGATAGTCCCAGTATGCATCATAGCACCCCACTTTAGGGGGGGTGAAGGGCTGACTTCCAGTTCGTATAAATTTTGGGGGATGAGGGCCTGCAATAAGGGGCTACCCTTAGGACTGGAATGAGGGTTCTCACCCTTGAAAAGCTATGAGGTTTGGGAGGGAGTGCCCTCAGGATAGCCTTCCAGTGATGATCTTTGAGAGGTGCAACCAAATATATTCAGTCCGCCTTTGGGATCTGTGGTGCTCATATGACCCGGGGGGGGGGGGGGTCAGAGGGGCTGACACTCAGCCCAAGGACAGTTCTCACAAGGGGGCTAATAACAGAAGAGTTACGTCTTTACAGGTTAATTCCCCCTAACAGTGTATTCATTCACAGATGGTTCAGGAAGTTATAAATAAATAGGTCAGGAAATGGCCCTTTAGATCCATTTTCTATGTCTGGTCTCTTTATATCACTGTGGGAGTTCAGGTATTCCCAAAAGAGTTTCAGCACCTGGACAGCCCTCAAACAACTTGGAGCAGCTACAGTAAGAATGACCCAGATTATCTGTTTGCTTTTGCTTTTGTTGGATTAAATAACTATTGATATTCTAAATGGTACTGTGACATGTGCTCCAGTGGCTTGGATAATATGGTCTGACAGACAGATCTTCTCACAAGTGCTTTATGCTAAATATACTGTTCTAATTTTTGAGGATTTACTAGTTCTTTGAAAAGTAAATTTGTTGAGCTCTTAGAAGCTTCCACTATTACTCCCTGTAGTGTATTCCCTGCAGCAGTCCTTATGGCAGTTTCTTACTTCATTCTCTTCATGCAAATGTATGGGATACCAGGCACTGCTCAGCTAACCTCACTCCGCCGGGTTGTGGTGCAGGCTGGTTAACAGCCAGCTGCAATAAATCAGTCTGACCAAGAGGTCATGAGTTCGAAGCCAGTCTGTGTAGGGGTGAGCACCCGACAATTAAAAATAAAATATAGCCCCTGCTCATTACTGACCTAAGCAACCCAAAAGATAGTTGCATCTATCAAGTAAGAAAGTTAGGTACCACTTATATGTGGGGAGACTAATTTACGACACCATAAAAATCATCCAGCCACCGCTGGAATGAGGAAGTTGCTGTCGCAGTGGATGATGAAGCAGCTGCTCCCCCTGTGGCCGGAATCAAGCATACCCTCAGGAAGCTGGAAGCTGGAGAAGGTTTAAATTGCCTCTGTGTCTGTCTCTGTCTCTATTCTATGCTATATGGCATTGAATGTTTGCCTTATATGTGTACAATGTGATCTGCCCTGAGTCCCCTTCAGGGTGAGAAGGGCGGAATATAAATACTGTAAATAAAATAAATAAATAAATAAATAAATAAATAAATAAATATAACCTGTTGAGATACAGGAGCATCACGGAAGAGTCCAGTTCACTTTGGGATCTAGTGGTAATAGTTGCATGTTCACACTAGTAATAATGTTTTGACCCTTCACGATTTTTTTTTGGTCTGTCTACTTTTCCTTCAATTCTCCTCCCTGTTCTTTTAGCTTCACCTAACAATGGAGAGAGATCTTCCAATCTTATCAAATACAAGAGCTTTTCTAAAATGATATTTGTCCAGAAAAATTGCCCTCAAATTTGCTCCATCCCATTCTCAACCTCTCCACACTGTTCCAATCATTCCCCAATCTCTTTCTGGACTCTTTCTGAGACTGTCCACCTCCTTATTTTATTCTTTTCATTCATTTCTGTGTGTGCACTCTTGCTCTCTTTTGTACTACATCTTGAACTCCTATTTTTCCCTTCTTTCTGGTCCAGGTGCTAAGCATTTACAAAGGCTTAGGTAAGTGTTTTAAAGCTTCAGAGAGCTACAGGTAAAGATTAACAAGGGCCCCTGCTGAGAACCAATGAAGGTTTCTGGAACTGTACATGTAGAGTCTGTGATAATCCTTGTCTGTTGGCTCTTTAAAGTTTTGAAGTATTCATCTGAGTGTTAAGGAGTTCCTTCTCTCTGAAACACTCCACAAATGGCCAGAAGGTTGTTTAGAGGCCACAAGGAAGCCAGGAACAAAACACAGAACATAGTCTCACAGCTTGCCAATTTTTTTTTAAATAAGCAAAAAAATAAAGATGGAAGGTCAGAGTTAAGGAAGTCATTTAAATTATAGGAATTTGTGTCACCCAGCGAAGCCTTGGAGGAAGGACTGGGAGTCTCATGGTTGCTTTGGGTAGACAACGAATGGGTCAGAGGGGGAAATGTGATGGAAAGAATGGAGTGAAAAGGGGAAAAAAAGATTGACTTTCATGCATTTTATATAAATAGGGAACTAAATATGTTTTGATATGTATATCTGTATATAATTGCATGGGCTACATGTGTACATGATTGGGACACTTTTCATTTTTATCCTTGCCTGCATGGCCATCTCCCTCTCAGATTGTGCCATTCCAGATGATAAAAAAGATTTTGAGTGCCATTGTATCATACAACCATAAGGGTTGGAAGAGAGCACAAGGGCCATCTAGTCCAACCTCCTGCTATACAAGAACACACAATCAAAGCACTCCCAACAGTTGAATATCCAGCCTCTGCTTAAAGGAGGCTCTATCACACTGCAAAGCAGCACATTCCACTGCCAAACAACTCTTGCAGTCAGAAAATTATTCCTATGTTTAGGTAGAATTTCTTTGGAAAACAATTCCTGATGCTAATTGCTGTTCTGACAGTGGAACATGCTGCCTTGGAGTGTGGTGGAATCCCTTTCTCTGGTAACATTTAGCAGAAGCTGAATGGCCATCTGTCAGGAGCAGGCCCATAGCCAGAAAAAAAAATTCAGGGGGTATGGGGAAGGGGGGAGGGGTCAAAACATTTTTTAATTTTTTTTAGCAAATCATGAAGAGTAGGTCCATAAAGTAAAAGGTAAGGTAAAGGTTTTCCCCTGATGTTAAGTCCAGTCATGTCTGACTCTGGGGGTTGGTGCTCATCTCCATTTCTAAGCCGAAGAGCCAGCGTTGTCCGTAGATACCTCCAAGGTCATGTGGCCGGCATGACTGTATGGAGCACTGTTACCTTCCCGCCAGAGCGGTACCTATTGATCTACTCACATTGTCATGTTTTTGAACTGCTAGGTTGGCAGGAGCTGGAGCTAACAGCGGCTGCTCACGCCGCTCCCGGGGATTGAACCTGGGACCTTTTGGTCTCCAGCTCAGTGCTTTAACGCACTTCGCCACCGGGGCTCCAAGGATCCATAACAAAAATAATTTAAATTTTATGACTCATTCTATATTTTTATGTAGACTTAATTAAATCAAAATTCTATATTAACTACAAAGTCTAAAAAAACATCAAAAATGACTCTTTATTGGTAATTTAGTGGTTACAAAAGAATACTGCAATTCCTATTGGAAACTCTTGATAACTGTGTCAATACACTGACAGAAATCAGGCTCCATTGATAAGCTTTGGTGGACACTCATTCAGTCTTTCTTTCTCCATTGTGCTTCTTATTTATGTTTTCAAACATTACGGAGTTTAAAACAGCCTTTCATTTGAAGCTGTTGACACCACAGCTGCAATTTCGGGGGAAAATGGCAATGACAGACAAGATCTGTTTCAAGTGCATTTGATAGTTTTTCTGCAGGTATAATCTTTTTCCATTTTTTACACCACAGATCAAACTCTATTATCAGTGTGTCGGTATCTTGAAGGCATTCATTGTAAAGATCTGTGCACTTGTTCAAGTTGGATTTTAAATAGCCACAATTAATAGGGAGGAACACTTGCAGTTCCTGAACTATTTCCCTGTGCCTTGTAAACTTTTCTTGATGCCTTTCTTTTATACCCCAGTGGGAGGAGAAAATAGGCAGAAGTAAGAGAGCGCTCTGAAGGGAAGAAGAGCAAGAGAGCAGTGATGTGACTACATTCAGATGTTTTTAAATAATATTTCAAAAACTATTAAAGATCATGACATGGTGTAAAAAACAAATAGATCTATGTACTGTCGAAGGCATTCACTCACAGCAACCCAAATGGATCTGCATAATAAAATCTATAATTGTGTTCAAATTTCATGAAAAATGTTGATTAGAATCAAAGATACAGCTAATTGAAAGATTTCTTAGATTTTCACTTTAAATTGGAATATCAAAAAATCAAGTTCTATGACTCACACATTTTTTGAAACTTCATTAAAATACCTTTAATCTTGTACTTAGTTATTTAAAAACTTGATAGTTTAGGATAAAATAAAGTATAAACTTTTAATGCAAACACAAATCACAGTTGTTTTATACCTGGAAACATCCTAAATTGTATTGAAACTTAAGTTTTTCATATGGAGTTTAACCTGGGGAGTCCTGTTCTTCAGTTTCAATGGATAACATCGTCTTCATGTCGAAAATGTTGAACATCCATGATGTCAAAACTTGGTCCCTTCCACTACGTTGGCTATTGCTGTTATTGCAATGAAAATTGGCAGAAAGGTAGCTAATGATAGTGTGACTAAATTATCAAAATTTGGTTGCAATAGTGCTTGTCATTCTAGAGGAACTCTAAATTTTGCTTCTCATAAACTTAGCATGGGGATTTGGTTAACCAGTTAAAATCTATGAGTAAACGAGGGGTTTTTTTAACTTGAAAAAATTGGGGCAGGGGTTTAAACCTATAACCTCCGCACTGGCTAAGGGCTTGGTTAGGAATATTTGTGACTGTGTATGCCTCCCTTGGCATTAAAATCCTTTAACCTCTGAAATTTTGTAAAGAACATAAGGATAACTTCCTTTCATAAAAACCGCCCAGAAAACAATCAGCAAGCCACTACATCTCTTTCCAGAAATCCTCAAATTTGAAAGGTGCCTAACACAAAAATCTCTTGCTATATTCTGTCTAAAATGTACTAGCTCTTGTCTCTTCAGGATAGACACAATGCCTGCAGCTTTCATCCACACACACACCAGTTATTATGTAAAGGTGTTGACTAATGCCCTTATTGTAGTTAACAGAGAAAGAATCTGAGGCTTTGAAAATCAGAAGAAGGGAAAGGCAACAGCTCAGTTCAAATTTAATATGTAAGATCAGTCCAAGGTTCTGAGATGAGGAAAACTCCTATCTGAGAGAACAAAGTGAAAACTGAGATAACCATGTTTATATGTCGATGTGTATATATAAAAAAAATCAGGCCTGTGGTGTACTTCTACAAGTATTTGAGAATGTGATGCAGTGTTCCCTCACTACTTCACAGTTCACTTTGCTCTCCTACCAGTGAAATCATGAGACAGCACAAACATGTGGGATTAACTGTGGGCAAGTTTATTATACATTACCAATCAAATATCTGTGTGATCTACAAACATAATAAATGGGCGTGAACATAAACTTGAACTTACACTTGACTTTGTTAAGCGATACAATTGATGCCGTGACCCTTCAAGGCCAACTCCTCACCCAACAAATGGGGCAGCATCACACTCCCCGAACACAACCCCTTGTTGCGCCTGATGGGACCATCTGGTGATCAAGTGTACCAGTGAGCCTATGGTTACATTAGGCTCGCTTTACTACCACAGATTAGGGACAGGCATATGCTTAGTCACTATCTCCCACTAACCTTCCAATGCCTCGCAAATCCCTGCTTGGAGATCACACAGAAACTGATGGTTGCATTTTTATACTCCTGGGAAAATGGGGGGAGGTAGTTTTTATCTCACACTACCTAGCAACGCGAGTGCTAGAGCATTCCCTAAGAACACCATTTCAAGCTTTACTACATCTTTAGCAAAACCTCTAGACCTCTCGGGGGCATGGGAAGTAGGACTAGTTGAGATACAGTACCCCCACACCTGGAATAATGTGACTACCGATCCCCGGTTTGAAATTGTACAGGGGGAGAAGAAGTGGTCCTTCCAGCTACAGAATGGATATTATTCCAGCATCCCTGAGCTGTTGGAATAAGCCTTGCCTGGCTGGCCCTGCCCAACAGTAGTCCCGGCTGGGACTATTTGCCTCTCCCTTCACTGGGAGGGAGCAAAGCGCTTCCCCGCCCCCATGCTGGGGGCGGGAAAGGGGATTTTGCAGATTCGCTGTTTTGCAGTTTTTCAATAAACTCTAAAAGACTACTATAAATCATAAAAAAATTACAATTTACAGTATAAAGAAGGGAGGAAGGACAAGCCAAAGGGAGAGAAAAGGAGCCCAAGTGGCAACAGGAGGAGGAGGCGATTTATCAACACACGATGGGTTGATAAAGACTTAAAATAGTGTATAACTACTAAAATAATGTATAAATATTAAAATACATATAGTGCCCCTACTTCACAGATTTTCACTTATTGCAGATGGTCCTGGAACCTAACACCTGTGATAAGTGAGGGAACACTGTATTCCAAGAACATAAGCTCTATCTTCAAAGAAGTTAATGGGATATTGGCAAAATCATGTATTAAAGCTCCAAACATACTGATCACCCAGGACAACTTGCCTCTATCCTACACACAAGATCATGACTATCAGATATTCATTATACAATGGGTAAGAGATTGGACAACCTTAGAGGACAACAATATACTAACCATAGAAGGCTTCGATCTCCGTCGCGGATGGCATGCATATGTGGGATATGACAAAAGAAAGATCGAAAAGAACTTCGGCAATCACTTTATCAGAGCTGCTCTAATTAAAATATGGGAGAAATATAAAAATCGGTTTTATAACAAAAACCCCCTATGGATTTCAGCTTTAGAATCCTCTCAAAGACACATTTCACAATGGACAGTCTGGCCATGTTATAAAGATTTATTGGTAAAAAGAAACTGAAATTACGAGCTCAAACCACAAGAAACCTTGAAGGAAAAATTAAAAAACATGTCCTGGTTCCAATATGCCATCATTAAAGAACAATATTCCAAAGATTTACAAAACGGCTTTAACGATTCCAATACCCGGTGGGATAGAATCATGCATTCAAAAAAGAAGGTAATTTCTATAATCTACGACACGTTATTAGAATGGTCAACAGAAGCTATTGCAATTAAAAGCTGCATGATAAACTGGGCCAGAAATTTCGGACACCAAATTATGTTAGAAGATTGGGAATTAATTTGGAATAAAAAACTGAGATACACATACGCATCAGAACTAAAAGAGAACTGGCTCAAGGTCTTCCACCGCTGGTATGTGATACCTAAAAAACTAGGAAAGATGTACAAATCCTATAACAACACTTGCTGGAAATGTAAGATGCAGGAAGGCTCCTTTTACCACATGTGGTGGTCCTGTGAAAAGACTAAAAAATACTGGAAGACAATCCACGAAGAGACACAAATTATATTAAAAAGGAAGTTCCCAATTAAACCAGAATATTATCTACTGGGAATAACAGACACAGACACTCAGTTCGATAAAAACGATGACATTTTATTTACATACTGCTCCACAGCAGCAAGAATAACTTTCGCCAAACGCTGGAAAATGGACGAAATACCAACGAAAGAAATGTGGATACAGAAACTGACAGAAATTCAAGAAATGGACAAACTAACATTTCTATTAAAAGAGTCAAGAAGAAAAGGAACTAAACAAACAAACTGGGAAAAGTTTAGAAATTATATTTCACAATAAACTCAGAAAGAACAATTATAAATTCTAGATAATACTAACCGATATGGAAGACAACGGAAGACCAACCCCCCTCCCTCCTTCCCCAATTCCTTCCTTCCCCCCTCCAACCTCACAGTCCCCTCCCTCCCATCATCCCCCAACTCACTCCACCCCTTCCCCACAAATCACAGCTGTTTTTATGTTATGAAAATCTTTAATAAAGATCATTTTTTTTAAAAAAAGATATTCATTAGAATATATACTAAAATATCACAATAATGACTCCGGAACCCTACAGATATTCCAAAATTTCATTGCTTCATTTTGGAAATTTATGAACAATAACAAATTGTGTTCAGGACTGGTGGATCTATTCATATCCATCAAGGATGAGAAAAACTCAATTTGTAATTTGTTTGTCGTATCTATCTATTTTATAAGATTCGTACAAATGAAACATTACTAAGAAACACCAGGGCAGCCATGTAAAAATTCAAAACACTGACCTATGACTTTCAGAAGAGTTATGTATGTCTTGTAGAGGGTTCCAGACACTGTCACAGGCACCACTTTTCTCCAAAGAGAGCTGGGTTTGGTTCCCCCAAAGGGTCCTGAGGAGAATGATGAGGCTGGAGTGGAGGAAGAAGGCCTGCTTTATCCCCAAAAGAGGTGGCAAGGGGGACCCAGGGAGGGATGTCTGGCTGGATGGCCAGGCAAGAAAGAAGCCCCTCTGACACATGGCCAGCCCAGAGAGAGACAGGCAGAGACCACACATTGGGGCTTTAACATGGGAAGTGAGAAGAATTCTGGGAAATGTAGTTTAGGGTGTGGTCTTTTAAATTCTCTGTCACAGAGGTAATCGCCTTCCCAAACTACATTTCCCAGAATTCTACTTACAGCCTTGTGCCGCTGCCTCCTCTTCCTCCTCCTCCTCCTCCTCCTCCTCCTCCTCTCTGAAAGTTTTGGCGGGGAAAAACACATGTACATTCTCTAAAGGGATTTTGAGATTTTGGCATTCTCTAAAGGGTTGTTGTTGTTGTTGTTGTTGTTGTTGTTGTTGTTGTCATTAATTCAAAGGCTGGATTGGCATCTATTGGGGGTTGTTTGACTGTGATTTTCCTGCATGGTAGAAGGGGGTTGGACTGGATGGCCTCTAGCATCTTCCAGTGAAATAGTACTGTTAAGTTTATATTGGTTAACATTCCCTAAAAATCAGTAGGTGTTCCAACCTTTGAAACTTGGGGGGAATGATGCTCTGATTATGTTATATCATTTAAAATAGAAATTCAAGGAGATAGCTCTTGTAGTTTAAAAAAACATTTTGTTCATAAAAACTTTATAAAATTTTCAAAAATCAGTGGATAAATGAAATGTTCTGAAACTGGGGGAGTGGCAACAGTGGTAAATGTGTTCTACCATTGTAGCAAGTTTCATCCTAATTGCTCTTAAACATGAAAGAGAAAGGAGCCATGGAAGCTCTCCCTCATTGCATAATTACTTAACAAAAAAGTAACAAAATTGTTGTTATACCATTATAGTTACGATACAGGCCACTAACAATATTTAGAAACAATTTAGAAACTATTTGTCCTATGTTCCCCAGTTTAGCAATGAATATTGAGACTTATTTTTTCATTGATCACACAGTCCGAATATCCATAGAGGACTTGTAATTCTATTTTCTACAGTATGCCATAACCAACCCATTCTGAAGCTTTCCCAATTTATGGGTACACATCCTAATTCAGTCCTCCAGGCAAGAATGAATAACACTAAAATGTATCTTCTTACTGGATGAGATTACCAAAAGATCTCTCTCTCCCCCTCCCTCCCCCTCTCTCCAGGTCTCAAGCATTTTGCATAAGGGATACTCAACCTGTACAGAATTATCCTCAGATAGGGGATCAATCTCTCTAAAGTGGGACACATGGTCATCTTAAAGACATCTGAAGCTTAGTTTAATGATACATTCTTGCAGGTAATACAGAACTGGGATTTACCAGTGTTGTGTTGCCTTATTACCATCTTTGCATGCTTCTCTGAAAACTATGTATTATAGGATGTTTAACTAAGAACTGAGAAGAGGAGGTTAAGAAACCATCCTCGTCACTGTCATCACTATCATCAACACCACCACCATCATCATCCTAGTACCATTTTCCTTTTCTTAGCTGGGGATCCAATTGGTGACGGAGGCAGGCATAAGTTCTGCTATGCATACATACTCGGTGTGGGCAGGTAGACTCCCCATCAGAGGGGCAGTGAGGCACTCCAGGTGTAGCCTGAAGATTAAAGGAGTTATGAAAGCTGCTAAACTGACACTTTGGATAATCCTTTACATTTCTGACTAAGAACTTCTTCACATGGCCCTTTCGGGCTATGCCATTTCACCAGGAGTGCCAGCTAAAGGGAGGGCGCACAAGGCAGCACGTGGTGCTCCATACACCCTCCGTCCTCCCCTCATCACACATAGGGGATGGGAGAGGGTGCTTTGGCACCCTTTCCCTCCCCCCATCATATGGTAGAAAGGGCACTATCTCATTAGAAGACATTAAATAGAATTCAAAGAATGGCAGGCAGAAGACACATTTTAAATATATGGGTGGAATAAAACTGTATGCCCTCTAAGAAGATATTACTCTCAGAGATCAAAAAGCAGCTGTGGGGAGAGGAGGAGAATGTAGTCAATTTACCCTTTTGTTCTTTATTGTACTGTCCAATTTTGAAAATAAAACTCATTGCCACAGGTGAATGATCTCATTGAGCATAGGGCCAGATTAGAGGTAGTCTTGTTTCATTGTAGAAAGCAATTAATTTTCACTATGCTAGGATGCAGAAAACAATTTCACAGATTAAAAGAGCTTAGTGGTGCCCAGTGATGTTAGTAAGCAAAACATAAATAAAGCCATACACATATTCTCAGTCATACCCTCTGCAGTGTTAAAAGCTATTATAATTCAAGGCCAGCCATGAATAATACGAAGCAGTTGCTTTAGGACCGTTAGGGATGGAAAAGAAATGCACATTAACAAAAATTTTGTGAATACAGTAGAGTCTCATTTATCCAACATAAACGGGCCGGCAGAATGTTGGATAAGTGAATATGTTGGATAATAAGGAGGGGTTAAGGAAAAGCCTATTAAACATCAAATTAGATTATGATTTTACAAATTAAGCACCAAAACATCATGTTATACAACAAATTTGACAGAAAAAGTAGTTCAATACATAATAATGCTATGTAGTAATAATGTATTTACCTATTTAGCACCAAAATATCATGATGTATTGAAAACATTGTCTACAAAAATGCGTTGGATAATCCAGAACGTTGGATAAGCGAGTGTTGGATAAGTGAGACTCTACTGTATATGCAATTGGTGGCCTCTAAGACTACTAACAGAAGTTTGTATCATTCAGTTGTTCATCATCACCTCTTTCAACCTTCCCCTTTCAAAATACTGTAATAAAATATGCACATTCTGTTAATATACACATGGTGCATGAAAACATGTTAACCTAGGAAAAATATTCCTTTAAAAGATATATTAGAGAAAGCCTACTCCATAATAAACAAAAGTTTGATTTGGGAGAATAAAAAAGATCTTTCAACCCATTACTTAGGCAAATAATGCTGGTGGAATTTTGCATAATGCAATGAAAACAAAAGTGAATGATTTTCAGATCCCTGAGCTATCACATTCCATGGTCTTGCATCCAGTATTGGTTTGCCATTGAAAATAGTATGGGGTTAGTGTGTTTGTGCATAAGAAATGGGATTATATGTAAATTCCACAGAATCAAACTTGTTAAAATTCAGAGAATCTAACTCAGATTGAGGACAGGAATATAAAATATAATTTTACCCCATTAATGTATTTAAATAACATTTAGAAAGCCATATAAATATACTTTCTGGTTTATTTCCATATCTTTCAACAACTTTACCCAGAAACTCCTTACATTCTAATATAGGGAAGAAACTGCCTATCCCTCAACAAGCAGCTGAGCCCTGCAGAGTAATAGAGTGCCATAGAGTTGAGAAATCTGTTTCCTTTGTTTGTTTGTTTGTTTGTTTATCTATCACATTTATACTCTACCCTTCTCACCCCAGGGGGACTCAGAGCAGCTTTATACATACCCTGTTTCCCCTAAAATAAGACATGCACAGAAAATAAGACCTTGTAGAGGTTTTGCTGAATTGATAAATATAAGGCCTCCCCCGAAAGTAAGACCTGGCAAAGTTTTTGTTTGGAAGCATGACCGCCGAACACAACACCAGAGCATGCAGGATCGGTAAATGTACGTACCATAAAGTGTTGTACATGGAAATATTGGTAGTAACAAAAAAATCTTGATAGGATTCACAGTTTGTCTGGTTATACTGGTTTATGATGACAACTACTGTACAGTATATAAAAAATGTTCATTTTTTTGTTCAACAATAAATGTGAATTCTTCTTCATGGAAAAATAAGACATCCCCTGAAAATAAGACCTAGAGCATCTTTTGGAGCAAAAAATAATATAAGACGCTGTCTTATTTTTGGGGAAACACAGTAGGCAACAATTCAATGCCATAAAAAAAATATGTCCAAACATATCTTCACTTATGAACCACCTCGAAGAGTAAGATAATCTGGGGAGGCCCTGCTCTAGGTCCCACCTGCTTTGCAAGTGCAACTGGCAGGGATTAGAGACAGGGCCTTCTCGATGGTGGCCCCTTGGCTTTGGAACTCCTTCCCTAATAATATAAGATCAGTCCCCCTCCCTCCTAGCCTTCAAAAAGAAAGCAAAACCATAGCTCTGGGATCAGGCATTTGGATAATAGTGCATTACAATAATAGATGTGTATATGTGCAATGACTATGGAACTGCTTTAGACTATGATTTTTGGATGGCATGATTTTAACTGAATGTAATGTTTTTTTTAAAATGTTAATATGTATTAATTTTAATTTGCAAATATTTTAAGCTTATGTTTTATATGTGTGTTTAAGGCATTGAATAATTGCCATATGTAAGCCGCCTTGAATCCCCTTTGGGGTAGAGAAAGGCAGGGTATAAATGGGGTAAATAAATAAATAAAGATGTAATAGAGATATGGGTTAGTTTAAAAAATAAGATATGGCCAGGAGTTTCTCTTCTAACTCCAAAAGTTTATTAGAAAATTTTCCAGAAAACCTGAGAGTCAAAGTTAAGAATAAGAAATTAGTGGAAGAGGAAACTGCTCTTTCTTGGAAGTAATGGATACAAATCAAAGGGTAAATTTAATAAGCTCAAGCAACAAGGTGTTTTAAATTGGTTGGAAAGGAAGCAGATATCTAATTGGAAAGAGGACTGGTTAGGCAAAAACCCAATATGCAGAGTTAAATAAATACAAACAATGGCTAAGTAAACTTAAAAAGCAAGAAATACAGTAGAGTCTTGCTTATCCAACGTAAACGGGCCGGCAGAATGTAGGATAAGCGAATATGTTGGATAATAAGGAGAGATTAAAGGAAAAGCCTATTAAACATCAAATTAGGTTATGGTTTTACAAATTAAGCACCAAAAGATCATGTTATACAACAAATCTGACAGAAAAAGTAGTTCAATACGCAATAATACTATGTAGTAATTACTGTATTTACGAATTTAGCACCAAAATATCATGATATATTGAAAACATTGACTACAAAAATGCTTTGGATAATCCAGAATGATGGATAAGCGAGTGTTGGATAAGTGAGACTCTACTGTATCTGGGAAAGGGCTAATTGGAAAAATAAATAATGGTCTAGTAAACGAGGAAATAGGGTTGAAATTGCTAGAAAAGTTATGGGAAGGGCCATTAAAAGATTTTGACTGGAAAAGATACTAAAGTGGAGAGTGGTGAAGAATCTGTCTATAAGATTAAAAGAAAATGTGTATAAAGTTATATGGAGATGGTATACCAGATCAATATGAAGCAAAGTAGCCACTGCTGGAGAAGTGGCAAGCTCAATGGGACATACTTTCATTTATGATGGGAATGTCCCCCGCCAAAGAAATTTTGGAACAATATATTTAAGGAAATAGGGAACATTATAGGATTAATTATTACCTCAGATGGTAGGTTAGCATTACTAATGGATGCCACAAAGTTGAATTTAGAAATTGAAAAGAAAGAATTGGTGATCATTCTACTTACAGTGGTGAGGCTCATAATTGCAAGTAATTGAAAGATAGAAACCAATCTTAACACTTGAAGCATGGTATAGGTAGGGATGGAATGTAGCTTTAAATCAGTGATTCCCAAAGTGGGTGCTGCAGCGATCCAGGAGGGTGGTAATGGCCACAGGTGCATTTGGGGGCGGGGCCTCTTCCCAAGTGCCGGAGACAGGGCTGAGCCCCCGAGGCACCTGTTAGGACACAGGGGGTAGAGCTGGAGGAGTGGGAGTGGCTTCTTCCCAAGAACCCAAGACAGAGCTGAGAATCTATACCTCTCCTGAGGCGCTTGTTGGGACACAGAGGGTGGAGCTAAGGAAGGGGGCGAGGCCAAGACAGGGCTGAGCCTGTATACCTCTCCTGAGAGGCCTTTTAGGACTAAAGGGTGGGGCTGGGGTGGGAGCAGGACCTCTTCCCAAGAGTGCGAGACAGGGCTGAGCCTCTGTATACCTCCCCTGAGGCACTTGTTAGAACACGGGGTCAGGGTATAGAGGTTCAGCCCCATCAGGCACTTGGGAAGAGGTCCCGCCCCCTCCTCTAGCCCCACCACTTGTGTTCTGGCAGGCGCCGCAGGACAGGGATAGAAGCTCAGCCCTGCCTCAGAGCTCGTAACTTCTCCCATCCCAGTCCTGGACACCCATTTGTGGCCGCGCCCACCTCCCCCTCCCTGCCCTGCATCTTGGACTAGGGGAGAGGCTCAGCCCCGCCCTCTTCAGCAGGAGCCACGCCCACCCCTCTAAGCCATGCCTGCTTTCTAGGGGGCGCTGAGTCATATTTTTTCTGGAAAGGGGGCGGTAGGCCAAATACGTTTGGGAACCACTGCTTTAAATGATAAACTATCAATGGAAATGAGGGTGTCTAGAGGGGAAAACAAAATATCAGAATTTGATTTATAATGGTCAGTTTTTATCAAATATTTTAGAGAGCGACAAGGGAAAGCAAAGCAAATTCATTGGAGAAGAATTTTGGATATGACATTTGTTTATTCATATATTTATGGCAATGGAAATGATACTTGTTCAGGCCTTGGTGGTGGGTTTAAGCCACCTTGTGTCCCCTCGGGTGAGAAAGGCGGGTTAGAAATTCTGTAAATAACTGTAAATAATTGTAAAATGTTCACTATTTTATATACTGTTTAGTTACACTGAATGTTTTTAATGTAAGTGTAATAAAATGTGTGTATGTATATGTGTGTGTGTGTGTGTGTGTGTATTGCATCCCCAAAAGCTTCCATGGATATGATATGTCTTTTTGGAGATGCCAGTGAGTTAGGTAGTTAGTTCGTTTGAGTGGTGGATCAAAGGGGCTGAAACTGCTGAAGGCATGCGAGAGGGCAAAATGCTGTTCCACCTTTGGAAGTCATCCACTCCATTTTGTAGTATTTGTATAGTGCATATACCGTATATACTCGAGTATAAGCTGACCTGAATATAAGCCAAGGCATCTAATTTTACCACAAAAAGCTGGGAAAACTTATTGATTCAAGTATAAGACGTGGGTGGAAAATGCAGCAGCTACTGGTAAATTTCAAAAATAAATATAGAAATCAATAAAATTACATTAATTGAGGCATCAGTAGGTTAAATGTTTTTGAATACTTACATAAAACTGTAATTTAAGATAATAATACAATTTTAATAAGACTGCCCAACTCTGATTACCTACATACTCAAGTATTAGCCGATCCAAATATAAACCAGCCACGACGCTAACTTGAGTATAAGCTGGGGGGGGGGGGGTCAGCCCTAAAAGAGGGCTGAAAACTTGGCTTATACTTGACTATATATGGTAATCATGATGTCAAAAGCAATATCAATAAACTATAGCAAGGGAGTGCAAAGGAAAGGAAATAAAACTAAATTTAGGATAAAAATGTAAAGCATTTGACCCACACATAGAAGACTTGTTCAGATACTTCTGTGTCCATCACAGCTATGTCTGAACAGGTCATTAATGGTGAGGGAAAGATAGCACATGGTTCCACTACTGATTCACACTATGCCTCAGATTGTTTACACATGATCAGGAGCTGAGTGTGGCGGTAATACATTTTAATCACCTGAAAGAGTAAGATTTTGATTGGGGCTAATTATTTTTAAGCATATTTCTAAACTCCATAGACAATGGGAAGATTGTACTTTCTTACATTTTCCAGTGAGCTTCAGGCAGGAATCAGATGAAGTACACATTGCCCATAGCTATGCTTTCTCAATAAAATGAAAAAATTGCTCACTTAACTGCAAGATTATTGGTACTGCTTTTGCAGTTGTAGTTGTGATTTTAAAGCTGTTAGTTTAAGTCTTTTCTTTAAGCCATTATTTTCTGTGTATACTATATCACATTTCCATAAGTATTAATAATCCTATAAATATTTATGAAGCATTAAATTTCTGTGCACATGAATAAAATATTCAGCACACATTATTGCTCTTACTCTCTCTGTTGCATGCATTGCACACATGTAAGAGAAAAACGTATACATTAAAACCAAAAAATTGTTAATGTACAACAAACACTTTACAGATCTTTCAAACTAATATTTTTAAAGCTGTCCGCGCTAACTAAAAGCATTTTATTGCAATTTAGTTTAGTTCTGTATATTACCCATTCATGTGTTGTGGTGATTTCCAAGCTGTGCAGTATTAGTGCTATTCTTGAAAAGTTTTTTGGGAACCCTAATTCATCCAAAATTGTGTTCCTCATGAAGAGAGGTTACTAGTGGAGAGCCACAGGGTTTGATCCTGGGCCCAGTGCCTTTCAACATCTTTATTAAATTTGCAGAAGGGGTAGCTAATAGCTCAAGGACAGAATCAGAATCCAAAATGACCTTAAAAGATTAGGTTGCTGGGCCAAAACTAACCAAATCAATGTCAACAGACAGAAATGTAAGATACTACCATTAAGTGATCAAAATAGTAAAAGGTCTGGAAGCTCATGAGGAATGGCTTAGGGAGCTGGGTATGTTTACCCTGGAGAAAAGAAGGTGACATGATAACCATGTTTAAATATTTGAAAATATGACATACAGAGGAAACTATAACACAGAACAATGGCTTCAAGTTAAAGGAAAGAGATAACCACCTAAAGTTCTTCCTAATAGAAAAGACTGCCTCGGAGTATAGTGGAGTTTCCTTTTCTGAAGATGTTCAAGAAAGGCCAGATGGCAGTTTTTGGTAATGGTTTGTTTGCGTATTCCTGCAAACCAGAGTGGAGTTGGACTGGATGGCCTTTGTAGTCTTGCAGTCTTGCCCTGTTCTATGATTCTATAATCCCTTGATGGAGTATGCTATACCTATTTTACACTGCTGCCAATGATTCTGGGACTTAGTGAAAGGTGTCAAAATGCTTGTGATCAGGCAGATTCCAACAATCTTAAAGGAAACAAATTGAGTAGGTCAATTCCAGTCAGACTTTAGGTTTAACTTTGAGAAACAATAGAGCCTTGGTTGATCCAAATTGATATTCTGTTTGGAAAAGCAACAGAGAGAATGAAACTTTCTTAACTTTCCTTAGCTTTCAGCAGCTTTTGGTAGTATTAACTGCGGTATCGCATCCATTCTACTAGTCATGATGAAGAACTTTTTCTTATAGCATCTGATTATTTTGAAAGAAAACTTGACAATGCTGGAAAAGTCATTTTTAATAGAATAGGGTTTTTTTTCAAACCACAGTTCCCAGAATATTCCATACTAAGTGTATTTTTTGAAGTATCGTTTTTAAATTCTAGCTATCTCAACAGTTCTACCATCCCTGAAACTGTTCTGTTAATAGGAATAAAAGGTTGATTTTTAAAAAATCAGACTTTCATTTTTTCTTGTTTGTGAGTTGTTTTTAATATTTTTTAGGGGTTGCTCTCATCAAAACAAGTAATGACAGGTTTGTTACTATAGATGTGAAAATGTAATTGAATAAGCAGTCACAAGATTGGAACATATTTCTCAGTGGGAAAATATCTGTCTGTGACTTTGGATGCATCTACATTGTAGAATTGATGCTGTTTGCCATTAACACTTTGCCTGCCAAGGTTCAATTCTATGAGATCACGGGAGTTTTTCAAGGTCTTTAGCCTTCTTTGCCTCAGAATGCTGGTGCCTCGCCAAATAACAAACCCCAGGATTCCCATAGCATTAAACCATGGCAGTTACAGTGGAGCCAAACTGCATTAATTCTATAGTGTTGATTCACTTACGATGCATTAACACATTAAGATAGTTTGTTGATAATTCATTTACTGTCATGAAATTTTTCACATCCTGCACAAGGACGAGAAAATCAGCATTTTTTTCCATTGAGTTTTAGGCAATTTTGCAAACTATTTCTGCACAAAACTAGGGCCCTTTTCCATTTGTGAAAGCAAAGTGTACAGAAAGACAGAGAGCGCATAAAAGGCTATTTAACTGATTAAAAGGATACAAACAACCCTATAATGTTTAGAAGTTCAGACAATAACCTATTACAATTTAGCTATGTACTTTGTGCAATTTATACACTACCAAAAGAACTATCTTGCAAATGCAAAATCTCTTTCTAGGCCAACAAATGTTATTTCACTGTCACTCAGGCAAGAAGAAAACGACACACAAAGATTCATACTCAAATTGCAATGTTGTATTACTTGTTACATACTTTCATTCCAGCTGTGCTCTTTCATTATGATATTATTAGCTTTGGGAAGTACAGTCTATGCTTTCCTCCCCTCTCACACATCTCCTACTTTTTGCCTTTTCTCTGTCTACCACATTCATCTTAATTTTCAGCTGTGCAAAGTAAGCAATCTTCTTTCATACTTGGAAACTGAAATAGCAAGGCCTTTAACAAAGATAAGACATTATTCATACAGTAAATAAAAAATTGATTGCCGCTAGGTCTGGAGGTACGGTAATGCCGGTAAAGTGACAATTTGATTTAGATCACTCATTCATGCATGCACAGAGCTTCAAACAGTCTCTTGCATCCACACATGAATTAAACAGCTCGTGATTGATGAGAGAGCACGATCTAATTGGTGTTTTAATAAATACACTCTGACTTGGTAATATAGCTAGATTTATCAGCAGAAAATGTCCCTGTCTAACAAAAATTATTAAGGTATAGTGCAGGAACAATGATAAATGCCCAGGAAGTAATTGGCTATAATATCAGTGCTAGCAATAAATGAGCACTCTATAGATTTATTTGCTTTTTCAATGCAAGAATATTGATCAGAAAAGCTAGAAGACAACCATGTCTAAGTCCTCTTCTACACTACCCTATATCCCAGGATCTGATCCCAAATTACCTTCTTATCCCAGATTATCTGGCAGTGCAGAATCATATAATCCAGTTCAAAACAGATAACCTGGGATCAGATCCTGGGATATAAGGACAGTGTAGGGGCCTAAGAGGTGGATAAAATGTCCTAATGAGGACTTTTAAAAAGGCCACGAGCTTCTTTGTTTTTCCTCAGATACATCCCAAAGCTTTTCCGTATATTCATGTGAACTATCCCACACATCATCCCTCACCCAGATAAGCAGTGGAGTAAGCTGTTTGAAAAGCTAAAGTCATCTTATTACTCTTTCCTGTTTCTACCAGCAATTTAGTGTGTTACCTCTTCTAATGTTAGAATCATAGAATCATAGAATGGTAGAGTTGGAAGAGACCTCAAGGGCCATCTAGTCCAACCCCCCGCTAAGAAGCAGGAAATCGCATTCAAAGCACCCCCTATGGTGTTCAATGACAACAACTATGGTGTTGTCATTGAACACCATAGTTCAGTGATGCTGGAGCATGTCCATATTAAAGATTGATGATGATAAATAGAAGCTCTTACGTGTGCCTGCGATCCAGAATCATAGAATCATAGAGTTGGAAGAGACCTCATGGGCCATCCAGTCTAACCCCCTGTCAAGAAGCAGGAAATCGCATTCAAAGCACCCCCGACAGATGGCCATCCAGCCTCTGCTTAAAAGCCTCCAAAGAAGGAGACTCAACCACAGTCTGGGGAAGAGAGTTCCACTGCTGAACAGCTCTCACAGTGAGGAAGTTCTTCCTGATGTTCAGGTGAAATCTCCTTTCCTGTAGTTTGAAGCCATTGGTCTGCATCCTAGCCTCAGGGCAGCAGAAAACAAGCTTTCTCCATCCTCCCTATGACTTCCTCTCACATATTTATACATGGCTATCATGTCTCCTCTCAGTTTTCTCTTCTGCAGGCTAAACATGCCCAGCTCTTTAAGCCACTCCTCATACAGCTTGTTCTCTAGCCCCTTGATCATTTTAGTCTCCCTCCTCTGGACACATTCCAGCTTGTCAACATCTCCCTTCAATTGCGGTGCCCAGAATTGGACACAGTATTCCAGGTGTGGTCTGACCAAGGCAGAATAGAGGGGGAGCATGACTTCTCTGGATCTAGACACTATACTCCTATTTTTGCAAGCCAAAATCCTATTAGCTTTTTTTTACCGCCGCATCACATTGTAAGCTCATGTTTAACTTATTGTCCACAAGGACTCCAAGATCTTTTTCACACATACTGCTGTCGAGCCAGGTGTCCCCCATTCTGTATCTTTGCATTTCATTTTTTTTTTTGCCCAAGTAGAGTATCTTGCATTTGTCCCTGTTGAACTTCATTTTGTTAATTTCAGCCCATCTCTCTAATCTGTTAAGATCATTTTGGATTCTGTTCTTGTCTTCTGGAGTATTAGCTATCCCTCCCAATTTGGTGTTGTCTGCAAACTTGATGATCATGCCTTCTAACCCTTCATCTAAGTCATTAATAAAGATGTTGAACAAAACCGGGCCCAGGACAGAACCCTGCGGCACTCCACTTGTCACTTCTTTCCAGGATGAAGAAGACACATTGGTGAGCACTCTTTGGGTTCATTCACTTAGCCAATTACAGATCCACCTAACTATAGTTTTGCCTAGCCTGTATTTTTCTAGCTTGTTTGCCAGAAGGTCATAGGAGACCTTGTCGAAGACCTTACTGAAATCCAGATACACTACATCTACAGCGTTCCCCGTATCTACCCAGCTTGTAACTCTATCGAAGAAAGAGATCAGATTTGTCTGGCATTTATTTTTAATACATCCATGTTGACTGTTAGCAATGACAGTATTTGTTTCTAAGTGTTTGCAGACCACTTCCTTAACTATCTTTTCCAGAATCTTGTCTGGTATTGACGTGAAGCTGACCGGACAGTAATTGTTTGGGTTGTCCTTTTTTCTCCTTCTCCAAGAACTCGAGATATCCCAGCACATTGGAGGAAAGCAAATGTGGTCCCTATCTTCAAGAAGGGAAAAAAGGAGGACCCAAACAATTACCATCCAGTCAGCCTCATGTCAATACCAGGCGAGATTCTGGAAAAGATCATTAAGGAAGTGGTCTGCAAACACTTAGAAACAAATACTGTCATTGCTAATAGTCAACGTGGAGAACAATATCATGCCACTCAGGTTTGCAGAACAAAAATACAGAAACTTTACTAATTCCAAGAGATCAAGAAAGTAGTAATTACAATGGTCCCTCTGATCGCTTACAAAAATTCAGTCATAAACAGTCCTTTCTTGGTCCACAAATCTGCTTCAGAGAAGAATACAGTCCTGGTTCTTCACCCTCTTTTCTCAGCAGCAAACAGGCCTCAAATAGCAAGGCCTTTCTCTGAGTACACTGCTCTCTCCACCAGCAGTACTCAGTCAGCACTGAAAAACATGTCCAAACTGGTTCTGCAGCGGCAGAACAGAAACAGTATCAAAACAATTCCCCAGGCTTTTCAAGGCTCAGCCAATCGGCTTCATGCACTTCATTTTCTAGTTAACACACACAGCACAATGCCTTTCCAAACCATGACAGTCCAGAGGTGACCCCATCTAAATTAAGTACTGAATGCAGTTTGAAGCTAGCCAGAAAAGAAGCTCCTGCAAAAAGTGCACAAAAGAAAGCCCTTAATGTGCATCAATGCTCTGTGGTTTGTGCATTCACCATCCAGGCCTCAAACTGGTTCCAGGATTTTCTATTTAATCATCTACACAGCAAAATCACTTTCTTCAATACTAGTTTGAAACAGCACATGGAATGACTGCACAGATAATGTTGATATCTGTGCTAACCAATCCATGAAAAATTTGCACAGAATGGCCCAAATTTGATAACTGCATGGTGTTTCAAAGACTTTCTTGCAACAAGACGAGAATTGTTAAAATCACTTGTTGCATCCTTTAAGGAGAAACTTGGTGAAGAATGGCATCTTTAACTTAGAGGTTATATATTTAATGCCATGATTTCCATGCAGAAAGGTTATTTAAAGGGTGTATTTGTACACTGCACTTTTATTCTTACTGTTATTATTATAATTGCATTTTAAAAGTGATTTTATACTGCTTAAAATTATGGGGTTTGAAAAAATATTGTAGCTAATACAATTTTTTTAAACCTTTTCCCTCAGGATTTTGGCTATGTTTTCTTTTAACTTTGTTGTAAAGTATCCTGGGTCCCATGCTGGGAGAAAGGTGGGATTGAAATTTAACAGATGCATGGATTTGGCCCAGTGGTCTCTCTGTTTCTATATGTGTGTTCTATAACTAATGGGAATTCTAGGGAAAATAAGGAAATGAAGGCTGCCCATAATTAAATATTGATAGCACATAATTTTACTTTCACTCTTAACTGAAGATTGATTTCAAATAACCATAGCTTGGCATCCAGTCCTAGATCTACTGGATACATGGTTGAAATCTTATGCCAGATCTCTCCGTCTATAGCCAAACACAGAACACTTCTATTTGTAAAACAAATTCTGACATTTGTCTTTCTCCTAGCTTCACATTCCTGCAGTTTTTCTGTTTGTTGCAATTTGCACTCTCCTAAGTAACCTGTTTAAGGTTCTCTTGAATTCCTAAAAAATTACGTTACAATCCATTGCACTCTCATTTCCACTTTTATACATTTACCTCTACACCCACATTTTCAGTCAATTCTTTCTTCCACTCTTTCATATTTCTCTGCTGTCTTCTAATGTGGGACTTTCATTTCTCTAACTCCTTTTACTGCAGGATATTTTTTTCTGAATTAAAAAAATGACATTTTTCCTTTATCCAAAATATTTTTCTCTTTCAATTTCCTTCTTAAATTCACATTTGCCTGCCACCCCCTCTGGCCAATCGATATGCTGATTTTCTTAGAGAATGCTTATACTTTCTCTTTTTTGTGAAGGCTGCTACTATCTGATTCCAACTTTTCTTTTACTGTCATTGATTGTTCCTGATTAACACTCCACTGTCATCATTTCATTTCACTTTTTTCATTAAAGAAACATTCACCTTACTTTGATTAGGTCAGAGAAATGGCATGAGCTATCTGTCACCCGATCCAATCCTTTCCATTATCAGAGCCGTGTCCTTTTTATATTATTAAATTAAGATGAATTTCTGTGTAGCTATTTCACTGATTTTATATTAAATTGAGATTACTTTTTGTATAGGTATTTCATGGATTTCTTCTGCTAACCTCTTTTAGGTAGCAAAAACTGAACAGATAAGAGTGTGGAGACACCTTTCCTCACTTTTCACACTCAAGAAGATGTCTCAAAGACATTGTTTTCAGTTTGACCCAACACAACAAAAATACTTGTGTTTGAAGAACACAGATGTACAAATGTAGATGAGATATAATACTTTATTAGGTTTTCTCTCAAAACAAGCAATATGTAACTTTAAATTATATTTCACACTGTGAGAAAGTCTTCAAAACAATTAAACCTTTGATTAAACAACATCCTTTGATTGTATAGACTAGGGGTTCTCAAACCTTTTCATCCGCAGATCCCTTTTTGAAGTAAAAGTTTCTTGTGGAGCCCCAATAAATGTTTGTATATTATATTATATATTATATTCTAGCTTGGGTATCTGGCGATGCCCGGATTATTTGAAAAATGTCTAGTTTGTTTTTGGATGTTAGGTGATATCAGATAATGTTTAATGCTATGTTTTTAGGAAAAAGTCAGTCTTTGCTTTTGTTTTTTATGAAAGCTCCCATTAGAAAATGCAAAAAGTTGTGTATTCACAGTTGGCCATGTTGAGTCTATCTGCCATGTTTGGACCAGATCCATCGTTGGCTTGGCTCAGTGCTCTCTGGATATGGGTGAACTATAACTCCCATTCTCCAATGTCAACTATCTCTGAACCCTGCCAGTATTCACAGTTGACCAAGTTGGGTCTGTGTGCCAAGTTTGGTCTAAATCCATCATCTGCTCAGTTCTGTTTTTTTCTCAATAAGGGTGAACTATTTATTTATTTATTTAATTTATATACTGCTCTTCTCCCTCAGGGGGACCCATATAACCCACGATAACTCCCTTATGTCAATGTCAATCACCCCCAAACCCGATCAGTATGCAAAGTGTGTGTGCCAAGTGTCATCCAGATCGGTCACTGGTCAGGTTCATAGAGCTCTCTGGATGCAGTGTGAACTGTAACTCCCACCCGGGTTGGTCAGTCCCCCAAACCCCTCCAATGCCAGAGACATTTTCAAGCCTCTTGTGAGTTACATAATTACAAATAGCAAGATGCTATGTGGCCTTTCCTTGGTTCCCTCCCCACCTCTGGTTAAGGAACCCAAAAGGGAGCAAGGCAAGACTCCAGAAAGGGGGAGAAGCATAATTTCCTTGGTAACACAAATGGGTTAGCAGCAGCTACACCTTGCCATGCATGCTTTGAATGGGAGGAGGAGAGAAGAGGAGAGCGGCAGCGCAGACCCCTCAGTATGCTTTCACGAAGCCCCAAGGATTCTGGGGAGCATACTTTGAGAATCTCTGGTATAGTCTAAGAAAATCTATGGATCACTGCATGTGCCACATTTTTAATTTTCCTGTCATATAAACTGTACTTGGGACAAAGAGTTACTACCAGGACAAAATATAGAGAAACAGAAAGGTTTGTAATTGGCAAGGGGGGAAGGTAAGGCTGCATTTTATCACATTATCTGCTTTATCACACCAACAGTAGTGTCAAACTTGTGGCCCTTTAACTGTTTTGGGCTTCAGCTCCCAGAACTCCTGACCACTGGACAAGCTGGCTAAGGTTTCTGAGGGTTAGAGTCCCAAACACCTGAAGGGCCAAAAGTTTGACACCTCCTGTTTAACATGTATGCTAAACATATTATATGTAAAACAAGACTAGACTTGAAAGAAGGAAATGTTAAAATTTGAGGGAGGAACATTAGCTAACTACTTTTTTTTTTCGTGTCAGGAGCAACCTGAGTTGCTTCTGGTGTGAGAGAATTGGCCGTCTGCAAGGACGTTGTCCAGGGAACGCCCGGATGTTTTGATGTTTTTACCATCCTTGTGGGAGGCTTCTCTTGTGTTTCCGCATGGAGCTGGAGCTGATAGAGGGAGCTCATCCGAGCTCTCCCCGGATGGGATTCTAACCTGGCAGCCTTCAGGTCAGCAACCCAACCTTCAAGTCACGAGGCTTTAGTCCACTAGGCCACGGGGGCTCCAGCTAACTACTTAATATTTACAGATGACATCATATAAACAGAAAATATCAAAGGGACAACTATTGAAGAAAGCAAAGGAAGAAAGTTGAAATGCAAGTGTATGGTTAAACATAAAAAAACCCAAAAATAATGGGCATAGATAATTTACATAAGTTTAAATAAGACCATGAAGACACTGAAATAACTCAAGATTTTCCATGCTTTGGCTCAGTCATGAATGAGAGAAGCCTCCCACAAGGATGGTAAAACATCAAAAACATCCTGGCATCCCCTGGTAAATGTCCTTGCAGACAGCCAATTCTCTCACACCAGAAGTGACTTGCAATTTCTCAAGTTGCTCCTGACACACATACACAAAAGAAAATTAAAAGAAGGACTAGGAAGGACACTAAAGAAGAAACAAGACAAGACCTTCAAGTGTAAAGATATATAATTGAATACTAAAGTTTGAATTGTCCATGATACCATATTTCCAATTTCTGTGTGGTATTGTGAAGGCTGGACAATAAAGAAAGCTGATAGACAGAAAATCACTTCTTCCAAAATGTGAAGCTGCAGAAGAGTTCTACAGATACTATGTATTGAAAAGTGACCAAAAATTGGTCAGAAATTAACTCAAGCTTGAATTTTCCCTAAAAGCCAAGATTACTAAACTAAGATTGTCATATTTTGGGCATAGCATATGAAGACATGGGTTCACAAGGAGCATGTTCCCTATTACAGGGTGCCCAAAAATTATATTTGTAATTTCAATTGTACCTAGAATTGAAATTGTCAGGATAAATCTCAGACTTTTCATTCTTTATTCAGGTTACTGAGATGAAACATCTTCAGTGTGGGTCAGCCAGCAATTCTTTTGTAATAGATTCTCCTGCAAAAGGAAACATAACTATTCCTGGCAGAATTGGAGGAGACAGGTGCGTCCTTGATTATCAACAACCCTGTGATGTATGTTGCTGTTATTAAATGAGATGACCCATAACTTGTACATCTGGACTGTGCGACAGTAAACTTTCAGTAAAGAATTCCCAAATACAAGAGATCAGGTAGCTAAATGTCTTGTTAAAAATGATGGAGAAAGATTCATAAATGTTTTATAAAAGATATGACAGTATAAAACCTTTTCAAAGGTTTTCTATAAGCTAGAAGTTGAAAGAATTCTTAATGCTTTGCTTTAACTCTGCAACACCACTGAAATGTATATGTATTCATGTGGATGAGTGTAAGAGTGAGAAGAAACCTAAAGTAACAGATACACTTGGTCCTCCATATCTACAGATTCTTCATGGATGCCACCACCCACATCTTGAAAATAGCTCTCTCTCTCTCTCTCTCTCTCTCTCTCTATATATATATATATATATATATATATATATATATACACACACACACACACACACACACACACACACACATACAAAAAGCAAACCTTGACTTTGTTATTTTATATAAAAGGCATCATTTTATTACAACATTGTATACAATGGAACTTGAGCATCCATGAATTTTGGTATCCACTGGGGATCCTGGAACCCAACCTCAACAGATACAAGGGCTAACAGTAGTTTAAAGACCTTGCCTTTCTACTTGCTACAGTGATCAAAAACCAGCTCCTAAGAATAAGAATAACAACCTTCCTTAATATAGGCATCTTTTTTACAAGATCTTAGTACCCCCCATAAGTGCTTTTACTATTGGATTTTGACTCACCACATTTATTCTTTTCTTTTCAGTATGCGATCTGGCTTTTCACTGTCTGTACAAATAAATTTCTGCACACTTCCATGCCTACTTATCTCAGGTTTTGGATCAACTGTTTCTTTCCAGTCAACTAGCACTCTTCTAAGCAATTTGGCTTTCATTGCAAAATGTATACATTAAAATAATTTTAAATCTGTTTCAAATCCTCTGAGGAATGGATTTTTGTGAACTACACTAGGACCAGAGCTTGGATCATCACTTTTTGAAAGCAATTAATTCCTGCTACTTATTACTGATTTAGGAAAATAACCCATTGTTGTAAGTAAGTTATATCACTTGTTGCTTCCCGTGGTCTCATTCTACAGAACAGGGGAAGCATGGGGGAAGCCAGGTGATGTCACTTTTTCCCATGGGATGGGGAAGGGGGTGAGGCAGGTGATGCAGGGCACAGGGTGGCATCTTCCCCTGCTGCCCATCTTATTTTCCCCACCGTCCCATGGATGCCCCCGCTTTCCCCCAGCTTGAGGAGCCTAATGTGATGAGATCCTTAACTGCATGAATTACCAAATGATGGGTAACATTTGCCTCATTGATGTAAAAAAAATTGACCTGCAGCTCTATTACAATGTTCTTCTACATACTAGAGTACTTTCCTTTTCAATGCAGCTTCATAGTACAATCTGTTTGACATTTTGAGGTGCAAAATATGGAATTGCAGTGAATGAAACACAGCTCCAGTAACTCAACATTTCAAAGATATCAGAAAACCTTGCTCTCTAACAGTGGCTATACACTTGGAAAGTGCACTATTTTATTTAAAAATGCAATAAGAGGAGTGGGTTTCCCACCATAAATGAAACTGTCATGCCACCAGCAAAGTGTGGAAAATGGAAAAAGCCCATGAATCCAAGATGCCATTGATTGTAACACATTCCCCATTTTTGGAGCCTTGATTTTTTTGGTGAAAAATACACTTTAGAATCAGTGAAATATGGCATTTCTGGATATTTGAATACCTTATTCACTCATATCGGTGTGAATCTTTTTATTTTCTTGTTCTATTTTATTATGACTCTTGAAATGTTATACTTTATTATATAAGCTCTTTTGATATGAGCTCCTTCAAGCATAGAAAAGTGGCTTATATAAATAAATAGTTGATGTTGTGGATGGAAAGAGAGCTGCATATTACCGCATACTTATCCTTATTACTATCCTGCCTCACATGAATATTGTAAGGTTTATCCAAGGGTAATATTATGACATCAAAATAATATTAAGCAATTAAAATATAAATTAATTTCAAGCTAGAAAACCTGGCTTTAGCTAGGATCACTGCATTATGTATAGTGATCATGCTGTTTATTTCTTCACAGAGCTATCATTTTAAACATATCTTTGTTGCATCCTTGAGTATTGGCATGAATTATTTCTGTAGTTATCTAAAGTTATCACAATCTCAGTAATGTAATTTACACTGCTACATAGCTAGCATTGTTTGTCACCACATACTTGCTATTCAAGTCTGCACTGACTCCTGTGTAGTATTTCCTGCTGACAATATGTAGTAATAAATAACTCACACTCTGTTCCAGAGAGGCTGATTTCTTTTTAACAGAACTGAAACAAAGTACTCTATTTTTCTCCCTTCAGGAATAGTCTCCAAAATGGGGAAAAAAATGATTGTGTTAGGTCTTCTCTGTAGCAAATCCCTACCAGGATCCTGAGCTTGGGTTCATGAAGGGCATCTTAAGCACTGTCATCATAATCACTGACATGCTCATTTTCATTTTTGGAGTTTTCTTTTAACTTCCATGCAATTCATTAAATGATATTTAGGTGTAGTCAGTTCTCCCCATTCACTGGAATTAGGGGCACAGGAACTCCAGCTTTCATGGAGGACCTAGAGATTCCAAGAGAGGTGTTACCTCTAGAAAGCCCTAAGTCATCCAGCATGACTGGAGGAAGTTTGCCTATAGCTATACTAGGGAACTTAGAGATTCTTATAGATAATATTTTAATCAAATCTGTAAATAATCAAATTTGCAAAAATCAAAACCACAAATGTGGAAGGTCAACTGTAAATATTTCAGTTACGAATGAAGTCCAAAGATGAGAATGTTCTACAAAGTGGATGTGGGAAATAAAATTATTTGCTTACGGAGCAATTGACATGTGCCTGAAGGCCCAAATAACTTAGCCCTATGTGGAGGAGGAAACTCTCACTAGCTCCTTGAAATGCAAATAAGTGTTTCAAAGAGAGAATTCTCAGTGGAAACCTGCAGGTGGACAAAGAATCAAATGTTTCCTCCTCAGGCATCCCTGTGGTTGATATTTGCATAACAAAACAGCATGCAGAGTAATTTCATTCAATTAATATTTGGCCCAATGTATGGGATTGTATCCCAAAGTTATCTTGGACTTGTACTGCTGACTATCCTATCTCCCAAGTACCCTGTGGTTTTAAAGCTTGTGATGGCATTGACAATGAACAGAGACAAGCCTGTAGAGAAGACGTTTCTGGGAGGCTTAGTTAGATGCAACATTACTTACAAAGAGATATAGCAAAAGCTAGCCATCAGGACCATGAGAAAGCAAGGGATACATTCATTCTTACTTTGTGGTTGAAGTCTCAAGGTTTTCTCATGGCTGCCATTTGCCTAACAAAAATATGCCTATTAATTGTATTCACACATTTCAACCATATCTCATTTTGCGCAAAGGATCTTTGCCTACTCATGTGTTCACTGCAGAAATATGAATAGTGGCATAAAAGAATAATCTGAGCAAAGACAGTAATGAAAACTATGGTACAATAACTGGAATGGGACAAACAAACACACTGTCAGAAGGACTTCAAGAAACTTTAATCACATACAGTGATTACATAATTACGTACAAAATTATATACATATACAAAACAAGAGAGATATTTTAAAGATTTTATAAATAATAGCTGGCATCCTGTTAGTGATGTATATACATGCAAAAATATTGGCACACATTCTGCTGATCATTGCTGAGGTAGGATTGCACATATAACAATACAGTGTGCTGCATTATGCACTGCAACTGCACGCTGTTCATTGCACACACATGTTGTGCACTGTGTTGTTATTATAGAACCCTGCAGGCACACATTACACAACTTTATCCATACATTGACAATGTATTGCACAATGTCGCCTTTTTTCTTAGGGGTTATGTACTGCTGGTGTCGCTTATCTCCAATGTAGTTACTAACATTATACTAATGAGATGTTAGATTGCAGCCAATATTGTGAAACTATGATAGAGAGCCTTCTCTGTGAGCTACCTTGGATCCCATTCTAGGAGAAAAATAGCATATACATTATATATATATATATATATATATATATATATATATATACACACACACACACACACACACACACACACACACACACACACACACATACATACAAAAACAGCATTCAACCTAAGGTGCTAATATGGATGCCATTTCACTAGTCCTGGCCACATTATTATTAGAGGTCCGAAGGATATAGGCCAGTGGTTCACACAACCCATGAGTTGCAACCCTAAGGGTTTTCTGTGGATTCGCCAGAAAGTGGTCAGCTATGAAAATGTTAAAAAGAAAAAAAAAGAAAAAAATCACATCAGCGTATCCTGTACAAAGATTTGATTGAATAAATGTATAATGATATTTTGTTCACCGGCTTAGCTTGTTTGTGAGATCCAGGTTCATGTGCAGTTCGATGATTGGCTCTACAGCATGCAGGCGCTTATTTACAATTTCAATCATTGCATTAAATATGTCATAAGTTAACATTATTTTGAATTATATTATATTGGAAAATCTATTTTTGATGTGTTTTTATTTACTTTATTAAAAAGCCTATTTTGATTTATCAGGGTCAGAGGTCACTTTGTCTCTATAAACTAGGTTTGCAACTTGAAAAAGGTTGTGAACCACCTATTTGGGCAAATGGGTTGCCACAGTGAAGGCTCTGCTGTACTTGTACATCAATCCACAGTAAAAAAAAGTTACTACTCAGAAACGAAAAGGAAAAAGAATTAGAAAAGGAAATAACAAAGGCCGAACAAGAATTTAAGAACAATCCATTAAATGAAAAATTAAAATGCAATTTAGAATCCCTGCAAAAACAAAGAGAATTATGGTAACAAGAAGAAAGAGCCAAACAACTGAAATATCTAAAGCAATATCACTTCAGCAACGCAAACAAACCAGGGAAGTGGTTAACAAGAAGAATAAGAAAGAGAAAACAAAAGGCATATATAAACGCCATAAAAACAGAAGACTCAATCTGTACTAAAGAGGAAGACATAGTTAATCAGTTTAAACAATATTACAACAAACTATATAGCCATGAAGATATAGAAGGAAATAACAGAACAAGAATAAAGATAGCAATTCGCAAATTGGACCCCCAAAAAGCTCCAGGGCCAGATGGATTGACAGCAGCGTATTATAAGACCTTCGAAGAGATTTTAACCCCCCATCTGAAGAACACGATGAATCAAGTAATGACAGAACGGAAACTCCCACAAACCTGGCAGCAGGCAACCATCACTATGATACACAAAGAAAACACAGATGAAACAAATGGGCCGGGCTGTGGCGCAGGCTGTTGAGCAACCAGCTGCAGCCAGCTGCAATGAATCACTCTGACCAGGAGGTCATGAGTTCGAGGCCAGCTCAGAGCCCCGTGTTTGTCTTGTCTTTGTTCTATGCTAAGGCATTGAATGTTTGCCTTATATGTGTAATGTGATCCGCCCTGAGTCCCCTTCGGGGTGAGAAGGGCAGAATACAAATACTGTAAATAAATTAATTAAATAAATAAAAAACTATAGACCTATATCATTATTAAACGTTGACTATAAATTATTTACAAATATATTAGCGGGAAGAATTAAAACTTTTTAAAAAATGGATTAAAGAAGAGCAAGCAGGCTTTCTACCAAATAGGCGAATAAGCAAAAACGTTAGAACTATTATAAATTTGATTGATTACTACGAAAAAAATAAGCCAAAAAGAAGCATTGTTCCTATCCCTAGATATCGAGAAAGCCTTCAATAATGTAAACTGGTGTTTCCTTAAAATTTTATTGAAGAAAATTGAAATCGGAACAAATATACAGAACGCAATAGAAACCATATACAATGCACAAGAGGCAAACATTTTAATAAATGATTTAGAATCAGACAAAATAAAGATCCAAAGAGGCACAAGACAAGGGTGCCTCCTCTCGCCCCTTCTGTTTATAATAGTTCTGGAAACCCTGCTTAATAAAATTAGAGAAGATGAAAATTTGAAAGGTGCAGAAATCCAAAATCAGAAATTCAAACTGAGGGCTTACACAGATGATATGATCTGCATTATTGAAGATCCGATCAACACTACAAAAAATTGGCTAATGAAAATTGAAGAATTCGGCGCTATAACAGGGTTGAAGTTAAATTTGGAGAAAACACAGGCAATGACAAAAAATATTTCGAAAGAAAGACAAAAAAGATTGATGGAAATAACAGGACTGAACCTTACGACAAAAATGAAATATCTCGTATCTGCCTATCAATAAAAATAATCAACTACTAAAAAATAACTATGAAAGTACTTGGAAAGAAATAAAGAAAGACCTAAACAACTGGAATAAGCTGGACCTATCACTACTCGGGAGAATAGCAACAATTAAGACATATGTCCTCCCTAAGTTACTCTACCTTTTTCAGAACCTCCCAATCATCCAAACACGAAATCCCTTTAAAGAATGGCAGAGACACATCACAAAATTCCTATGGCAAGGGAAGAAACCGAGGATCAAATTCAAAAACCTGACTGATGACAGAACAAGAGGAGGTATGAACCTCCCAGACCTATCCTTATACTACGAATCATGCGCAATAATGTGAGTTAGAGACTGGTTATTTAAAAAAAAAGAAGAAAATACTAAATTTGGAAAGTTTTGAGTTAAAATCAGGCTGGCACCGTCACTTATGGTATCACCCAGACAAAGAAGAAAGGAAAACTTTTAGAAACTATACGATAAGAGCCCCCCTAATTAAACTTTGGGAGAAATATAAAAAAATGATGTTCCCAAGAACACCAATGTGGCTATCACCACTGGAAGCAACCCAAGGAAACCACCAATACAAAGCAAATTGGCCAAGATACAAAGATATACTGAAAAGACAAGATAAAGACTACATCTTAAAAACTCAAGAGGAAATCCAGCAATCATATTAACAAGTTACATGGCTACACTATAGACAAATAAAAGAACAATATAATAAAGACAAAACAGAAGGCATTACAGAAAAAGAACAAGAAAGGGAGAAAATACTAGAGTCAGATGAGAAGACAATCTCTAAGATTTACAAGAAACTACTAGAGTGGAACACGGAAACAGAACAAGTTGAAGAAAGTATGATTAAATGGGCCAAGGATATAGGGAGACAAATTAGATATGAAGATTGGAAATCTATTTGGAAGAAGAAAATAAAAATGACATATGCCACAGATCTGAAAGAAAATCAATACAAAATGTTATACAGATGGTATATCACCCCAAAGAAACTAAACCACCTTAACAAGAACTCCCAAATAAAATGTTGGAAATGCCAAAAACAAGAGGGAAATTTTTATCACATGTGGTGGACGTGCACCAAAACGAAGTTGTTCTGGAAAGAAATTCATGAAGAATGCCAGAAGATACTGAAGAAGAAATTTCTAAAAAGTCCAGAATTATATTTAATAGGAATAACAAACTTTAAATTAGACATAAACGAGGAAAAGATTCTAAATTACTTAGTCACAGGAGCAAGGATCGTCTTTGCCAAGTTTTGGAGGTAAGAAAAGATACCAACAATAAACCAATGGATAACGAAGAAATGGGAAATTAAGAATATGGACGAGCTGACCTATTTGCTAAAAAAACACCAAGGAAAACCAACAAGAGAAACAGACTGGTCGAACTTTGAGGAATATGCAAGATCAAGAGGGAAACGAAACCAGGAAAGTGGATGAGGAAGAAAGGAACCAGAAGACCCAAGAAATTACAACTACCACAACAATTATAGCAACACGGACAACTCAGAACCAGTTAGAACAGTCTTACTACGGACTACACCCCCCCCCAGAAAAAGACACTCTCAAATCCCCCCTGCTACCCCTTCCCACAAACTTGTCCCCTCCCCTACCTTCCTTTCCCACACACTCCCCTCTCCATCTTTCCCCTCCCCCCTTTTTTCTTTTTCGTTCTTTTTTCTTTTCCCTTCCCAACCCCCCTTGTCCCGAGCCCCCTACCCTTCCCAAACATAGCTTTGACCCCACGTTCTCTCCCCAGCTTTTAAAAATGTACTAAAAATCATCAATAAAAATTATTTTTTTTAAAAAAAAAAAGTTACTACCAGTAGCATCAGAGTGAATTGGGGACATGACAAAATGAGATTGGATCCAAAGTTGCTTTATTTTTCTCCCTTACTCTTCCAAAATAAGTTGAGTTTGTGAAAATTCCCTTGCATAGTAACCAAAACTAAGGGAGATTTTAAAAATATAAGATTTTAAAAGGGCAAGTCTGAATGGAAGCTATTGTTATCAGCAAGAAACCACAGTCAATGAAAACTGCAACCCAGAGAACAGAAATGTTTATTAGGGAATATTGTAGGAAAAGGAAAAATATTTGCGATTGTGATTAAGAAAGGAGCAATTGGTAGGAGAGATGGTGTGAGGAAATAAAATCAAGCCTGAAAGTTATCACTTGGTAGGGGAGGAAGAGATCAGAAAAAAGTAACACACCAGGGAACCCTAAACACATGTCTCTACTGACCCCTATAGGTACATAGTTACTTGTATACATTTCTCCACTTCTAATGGAAAAGAGCAGCTACAATAACAATGTTCCACTCATGTCATCTGCCAATATGGTTGTGTGTGAGGCAATGGGTAGAGAAAAGAGCTGCACATGGTTCTGTCACTCTTCTAGGCTGTAACATACTTGCCTAGGAATAAGTCTTTTTGAACACAATGGGATCTAGTTTGGTGTCGAAATTTATAAGAAATCTATGCTCTGCCACAAGCATGTTTCTTCTTTGTTTCCCAATGACTCTTTTGTTTGCTCACAAAGTGCTCTCAGACTGAGTTAGCTGAAAAAGCATAATGTGTCTTTTCTTCTGTACTCATCATTTCACATATCTTAAGAAGCTTTTAGAGTACAATATTATATATCCTATTATAAAGAAATAGTTCTTTAACATCTGCATCTTATGAAACCTTTTTTAAAGTATATGTTTGCTAGGTGTTTTCATAACTTTATTCCTTCCCCCTGTTCTTTCTATATTTTATTCCAATTGTAAGCAGTAAATAGGTGGTCAAATGAATGTTCAAGTCAAGTAGACATCAATAAACTACTTGACCTGCCCCTTCGGACTAAGAGGCGAACCGAACTATAATGGCAGTAGTTTTATGAAGCACTTGCTTGTTGAAATGCATTTCTTCCCTGGAGAAATATTAGGGAAAAAATAGTATTAACAGATTCTTGCAAATAGGGAAAGTGCATTTTTGTAATTTTTCTATGGCTTTTCTGAATGTCATGTGATAATTCTGCCAGTTTACATCAATATTGCAAGAAAAATAACCATTCCCTGCTGGAAAATATTCACAGGGCTTTGGAAACAAAATGGTTGATTGATCAGCTTTAATTTTCACAACATACCAAAGCTGATATTCCAGATGCCTCTGTAAAATAAGGCTTTGGGAAAGAGCACCTTCCCTGTGATTGTGTCACATCTATAAAATGCTCCTTTGGGAAAGCTTTGCCTGGAACATATATTACTTTATTTGCCAAGTGAAGACCTCCCATCCCCATCTTGGGGAACTGTTTATAGTGTGTTCAGATATTAGCATTCTTCAGTTTTGATGCTGGCATATTCTTCAGTGTCAGTGGAGTGATTAGCCCACTCCAGGTTCTATTCTGAATTTTAAAATTGATAGACTCCTCCTCTCCATCTTCATTTTTCTGATCACCTCACCGCTCCAGCAAGTATCACCACAGGTGATGAGCGACCAACACAACAACAAAAACAATTTTAATTATTACGCACCTTTCCTCGTGGCTTGGGTCAAGTTACAGAATAATTTAATAACTTACACGTTATAAAAATACCACAAATACACATATTAAAAAGTATTTTATTAAAAAATACATATTAAAACGTATTTCTATAAAATACATATTAAACTAAAGACACAGTTTTAAAATTCATGGTTAAAAACTGTTTGGATTGTTCCTGCTGAATACCAAAACAACAAAAACTGGAGGTGGTGGTGAGGTGTTGTCAGTGCCATCCTATGTCTCCAGGCTGCCAAAGCCCAGGGAATACAGGATAGCCCTGTAAGCAGTTGTGGATGGCACCATCTGAGAACTGGCCTACTGTTTTCATTGACCCAAGGTCACAGTTTTCTTCAGATTCTTAGGGAGAATTCAGAGTAAATCTATGGCTTTGGTTAACCTGGTTCAAGGCCATCTCCATGTGTCATTTAGCCACCATGGAGCTGATTCTGCTGCCATTCGGGATATGTGGTCAGTGTAGATATGCCCCTTGTCAAGGAGGAACAAAAAAGGTCTAGTCCTGCTTCATGCATGATATGTTCAGTGTACAGATTAAACAATAGTGTGATAAATCACAGCCTTGCATGACCCCTTGTTAATTGGACAAACTTGGATTTCTCCTTATTATGTCCTGATGGTAGTGTCTTGTCCTGAAGAAAGGTTACACATCAGGACGATCAAATGTTGTGGCACAACCATTTCTTTAAAAATGATTTAAAGTCTTTGATGATTTCCACAATCAAAAACTTTGTGATAGTCTATAAACATAGGCTGGACTACAACTCCTGTTTCACCCAGCCAGCACTGGTCTTGTTCAGAGCTTTCAATCATGGTTCTTAGAAGGATCTAGTAACATAATGTATTGCTCTAATCATCCAATTGACAATATGTCTTACTCTTATTGCATCCTCAAAGGCTATTTTTGCTGTATCATTTATTCTAAACATGTTGCTGCTATTGTTACCACTGTATCATTGAAAAATGCAAGAAATGCTACCTGCTCCCTCATTTACAGTAATTATAATTCTGAGCAGCCTTTCCTATCTAGACTCTTGTCTCCACTAAGCTGCATTGACAAAGTGTATCAGCCCATGAGACAACCACATGCACCACACACAGACACTCTGAACATCCACACAGAAAGAGTTGGTCAATGGCTCAGTCCCTCTTACTTGCCCTTCCCTTTCTCCTCCCTGAGCCAGCCTCTACAAAACAAATGTGTGGTCCAAGGGCCTAATTCAGCCAGCCACATCAATTATTTTGGCCCACATACTGCGAACTGATGCATGTGTGACTAAGTACATATGGATGCTTGTGTGACTAAATATACACATGTACTAGGATATGTGCTTGCCACCCCCTATAGTGACTGAATGCAGTATATCACACAGGGACTATGTGCTACATAGTGACATCTACTGGCTGGAATGATTTGCAGATTTGAACAAATCACATCTCTCTTATATGGACTTGATGTCCTATCACCATCTCCAATTATTTATGTCAATAGGAGTTGGAGTCACAAAATATCCATAAAGTTTTATTGTCCATCAGTTATCTCTATTCCAAGAATAGATAAAGATTGGCTCTCAAGATGCTGGAGTATAATTCATGTATTATTAGACATCATGACTATTGCTCATCATTAGACATCATTACTATTGCTGATGGGAGCTGTAATAAAATCATATATGGAAGGCTGCCATTTGATCTCTTTAGTCAGGAAAATGGGGTTTGGATTAAGATACAAGGTTTTTGTATAAGATATTTGACTTTAAAATGCCCTTTAACCTTTCCCAAACCTCACAACCACATAGATTCCTAGAGCTGGAAGAGATCATAAAGGCTGTCCAGTTCAACCTCATTCCGAAAGGCAGAAACACATCATCAAAGCACTCTCGGTAGATCCAGCCTTTGCTTAAAAGCTTTCAGAATAAGAGACTCCACCACACTCCATGGCAGTGCATTCCAGTGCTGAACAACTCTTACTGTAGGAAGTTCTTCCCAATGTTCAGGTGGAATCTCTTTTCCTGCAATTTGAATCCATGGCTCTGTGACTTATTTATTTATTTATTTCCAGCATTTATACCCTGCCCTTCTCACCCGGGGGGACTCAGGGAGGATTGCAACAGTTGGCAACATTTAATGCCAATAACATAATAATAAAACAAAAACAGTACATATAATCAATTAAAACTATAAAAATACATCATTAAAATACATTACAACAATTAAAACATATGTAAATTAGATCCATCTCAACAACTACACACATAAATATATCCAATTTAAATTAAATGAACAGTTAATAACGAAGCAAACAATATAAAAATAAAGCAGCATTTAAAAATTACATAAAACATCATTCATTAAAATCCCAGCCACTGTCCACATGAAAAGAAACAGTAAGACCCAATTTTAGATTTATTTCATATCTCCAACCACTGGATGACATTAAGTTTACCAATTTTCAAAAGCCTATTTGAATAGTCAGGTTTTTGTTTCTTCTGGAAAATGGATAGTGTGGGGGCCTATCAAATTGCCCTGGGGGGCCACTACCGAGAAGGCCCTCTCCCTTGTCCTCACCAACTGCACTTGTGATGGAGGTGGAGCTGTGAGAAGGGCCTCCCCAGGAGATCTTAAAGCCAGCATTGGTTCATAGGGAGCGATACGGTCGCATAAAAAAGCTGGACCCGAACATGGTGTGAGATGAAGTGTAGCCCAATTTGTCTCAACAGCACCAAGCTGGTGCATGTCCTGTTCCTTCATTATCATAATTTAGTATGGAGGAAGCTCTTTTTAAGAGAGGATCCCCAAAGAGAAATAAAGCTACTATTTCTGTAAGTTATTCCCATGTTCTTTGTATTCAAAATGCAGTTATTGTGAAGCTGAAGCTGAGCACAATGGCACATTTGCTGACACTGATTATTACCACTTCCTCCTCATACAGAAAAAAGTGCTTAGCCTTCCAAGACTTATCTCTCTTGCAGGCACACACTGTACATTGTGCACAGGGACATTGCACTGAAGAGATAAATGAGGCCTGCCCTTGCCTTGGTAGGGACAGGACCTTTACGAAAGTCATTCTGTAGGAGCAAGAGTTGTCTAAGGAAACAAAATCCAAACCAAATGTTCACATTCAAACAGCAGGAGAAAATGCTCATAAAGTAGCATGAATAAGTCAAATGGTTTGCAGGAAAGCGAGGTAGAAGCAATTTTGCTGACATGAGTTATATAGGCACTTCTTGCCTTGTCATGACCCTGATATGGAAATTTCCCCAAGAAACTAGCATCAGTGTTTCCAGTTTTAAAGAAAGAAATATGATGAGTGTAACACAAACACTATGGTTATGATATCCAGAAACATAACAACTCGTTGTCTTTTAGTGTCTGAGGCAAAAAAAAATCTAAATGTCACTACCCACAAGGAGAAATATACACTTATTTAACTTTTATCAAGTTCAAGCCACTGCACCTGATGTGTCATTCCTTGCTCTTTTTTTCCCTTCTCATAAGAATTCCATGAACTTGCATATAAGGAAAAAGCAAGAGAGCCGTTAGTGCTGTGCTTAGAGGGCTGGACTACAACTGAGGAAAATGCAGGTTCATCTCTTCACTTGGTCATGAAGAACACCAAGTAACTTTAGCCAATCATCCACTCTCTCAATCTAATCTCATGTTGGTCAGGACACAGGACCTCCTCACATGGAGCGTTTCCCCCATCATAGGACACTTCATCTCTATTTCAAGGACGAAGAGGCACAGAGCCCATCACATGACATTTGCCTACATCCAACCATCATCCATTGCCCTTCCTCCTTGAAATTGAGATGAAGCATGCTGAAAGGACAGAGCTCAGAACACAAATGAGTAATCGTGTTCTGAGCCCCTGGCATGTGCCAGAACCATCACTAAGGCCAAAAAACACATGTAATGGGATCGGACAGATTCACTTGTGTTGAAACTTTTCAGTGACATGGAGAAATAGGCATTCATCACCTCTTTGCTTTCGCAACATTTTCTACTTAATAGTAATCTAGGCTTGAAATTGTGCTCTTCCTAACTTTTTAACATAACACAAGAAAGCCTTGCAAGAGGAGATCATAGCAAAGGGGTTTAAAATTACACTGGTCTAATAAAAGGAAGGAATCATAGAATCATAGAACAATAGCACTGGAAGAAACCATGTGGGCCATCTAGTCCAACCCCCTGCCATGCAGGAAAGCACAATCAGAGTCTTACTGACAGATGGCCATCCAGCTTCTGTTTAAAAGCCTTCAAGGAAGGAGTTTCCACCACACTCTGAGACAGAGAGTTCCACTGTTGTACAGCTCATACGGACAGGAAGTTCTTCCTAATGTTCTGGTGGAATCTTCTTTCCTGTAATTTGAACCCATTGCTTCAAATCCTAGTTTCCAGGGCAGCAGAAAATAAACTTGCTCCCTCTTCCTTATGACACCCTTTCACATGTTTATACATGACTACCATGTCTCCTCTCAACCTTCTCTTCTGCAGGCTAAACATACCCAGCTCTTTAAGCTGCTCCTCATAGGGCATGGTCTCCAGACCTTTGATCATTTTAGTTGCTGCCCTCTGCACACCTTCCAGCTTGTCAATATGTCTTTTGAATTCTGGTTCTCAGTATTTCAGGTGAGGTCTAACCAAGGCAGAATAGAGAGGCACCATGACTTCCCTCAATTTAGTCACTATACTCCTATTGATGCAGCCCAAAATCCCATTGGCTTTTTTTAGCTGCTTCATCCCACTGTTGGCTCATGTTCAACTTGCTGTCCACAAAGACTCCAAGATCTTTTCACATGGACTGTTCTTCAGCCAGACATCACCCATTTTGTATCTTTGCATTTTATTTTTTTCTGCCTAAGTATAGTATCTTACATTTGTCCTTGTTGAAATTAATTTTGTTAGTTTTGGCCCAGCTCTCTAGTCTGTTAAGGTCACTTTGAATTCTGATCCTGTTCCTCCTATTTTGGTGTCATCTGCAAACTTGATAAGCACACCCTCTAAACCTTCATCCAATTTGTTAATAAAGATCCACCTACTACAATGCTGTCTGAGCCCTTACAGCAACACTAGAAGCATTCCCCAGTGGTCAGCTACTGGCCAAAGGACATTTAGTATAATGCCAAGTTGCTGGTTTTTTAAACTCTTTGTTTTCAAATACAGTGCAACATGTACCCTTGGTTTGCTTCTGACATGATTAATTAATTAATTAATTAAGATGTTGAACAGTACTGGGCCCAGGACCGAACCCTGCAACACTCCACTAGTCACTTCTTTCCAGGATGAAGAGAAACCATTGGTGAGCACCCTTTGGGTTTGGTCATTTAACCAATTACAGATCAATTACAATCAAAGGTCTTACTAAAATTAAGCTATGCTACACCCACAGCATTCCCTGCATCTAGAAATAAGATTAGTCTGGCATGACTTGTTTTTGAGAAATCCATGCTGACTTTTAGTGATGACAGGAAGGCATGGGAAAGACTTACCTTAACCAAGGGGTTAAAGTTTCCCTGATCCCCCCCCTCCCCCAATGGGATGAGATCCTTAGTAATCTTGGCTTTCAATATTTAAGTTTTCCCTGATTTTTTTTAAAGTAATACAGAGAGGGTGGAGAAACGTGGGCAACAAGTTGAAAAACCAAAAAGGAAAACAAGTGTGATGGGAAGACAAAACATGAAACAGGATGATTGGAGATCAAAAGGTACGCTTCCCTTCACAGTCCCTCACGCTTCTCAGGGTCCATGTGATGAGGTCCATAAAGAAAAGAAGACATTGCTTTTTGCTCATAAGAAAAAAGGAAGGATATAAATGTACCTAGTGAATAAATGCTGGACAATATTAATTTATTTGTTTATTATATTTGTTTCCTATCTGCAAGGACCCCCAAAATGGTTTACAATCAAATTGCAATAAAACTGTTCTTGAAAATAGATGAGGGAAATGTTAAAACCAAATTTCATATAAAATAGTGCAGTTTTAGTTGGCAGTTGGACAAGGATGGAACCAACCAAACTTCCCTTAAGAAGAGCTCCAAAATCAAGCTGCTGCTGTAAAGTCCAGTGCTGTGCTCTCCTCAACACAGTTTTTCAGGTTGGGAAGATATGTAAGAAGGCCTCTTCTGAAGACTGGGCAAGTTATTGTGGGAAAAGGTGGCATTTCCAATGTCCTACCCTCAAGGCAATAAGAAATAATAGATTATTTAATAATCTAGCTAATAATAAACTGAAAACAAATTTACTGTGTACACAAGCAGATTTTTTTGGCAGAAGTACAGTACAGTTTTTATTGCCCCAGTAACAGAGGTAACAGTTCTGTTTGTTTGGCTTTAAATATCCTATCTTTGACTTGAAGCAAAACAGTTCCTTTAGTGATTTTCAGTAAAATTGTAGCAGGGGAAGTGAAGTGTTCCATTTCCCATTCCTGGCAGGGGGATTCTAATAAAAATTGGATGCCCCAGTAGAAAGGAATAGTATGCTGTTGCTAGTAATAGCTTTAAATGAATATATAGTTTGATTCTGAATAAGTGACAATCTACTGTGCTTAAATGGTACCCTAACATTTGATACTGCAGTTGGCAGTATCACTTTGCCTAATGGCAGAGCTGGCTTTGCTAGATCCTCAGACTGATTTCAGTGTTACTGCTTTCCTCAGTGACCTCCAAGAACTGCAGGTTCATGGAAGCACATCTAATATGCTTAATGTAGCAAAAAGCTTTTACAAAAACTGGCCCTGCTTCCCCATGCATATGGTGTTACAACATCATTACTGGGAGGTGCCTGCTGATGCTGTTCATTTTCCCCAGAGAGCATCACCATGGACCATTGCTGCTTTAATTGCTCAGCCCAAGCGGATAAAGATTTTACAGGAAAAACTACATTAGATTTAAGAATTCTTTAACTTCCTGTATTTTCTAATGAAAGATAATATATATTCCTTCTAATCAATGTGAATGGAGGTTTTATCAGATATATGACCTTCAACAGTCTTTCAAATTAAGCTGATGCTTCCCTTCCAGTAACTGACAACAAAACAAAACATCCTAAATCCAAAGAATGGAAGGAAAAACAAATGTTATCGCAATGTCTTTTACAACTTGAAAGAACACTTCTTGTTTGTGTATACTCTACCTTCTTGGGTTCCTAAGCCATCAATAATAATATGTTCCACCAATAATATATTGAAAGCATATGATTTTTTACATATTGCATGCATTTAACTTGCTGCAAGGATATGTGGTTGATGGCAACATGCATCTGAAACAGGCAGTATTAGAAAAGGAATATGTTTGAATGTCACTGATCCATCTTAGGCTGCAAAGGGAAAAAGGCATAATATCTACCAAAATTATTGGTACAAAGCAGGGGTCCCCAAACTAAGGCCCGGGGGCCGGATGCGGCCCTCCAAGGTCATTTACCTGGCCCCCACCCTCAGTTTTATAATATAATATTTTATATCATTTTTAATAATATATTGAATTTACATATAATATTGATAATACAGTAGAGTCTCACTTATCCAAGCCTCTCTTATCCAAGTTTCTGGATTATCCAAGCCATTTTGGTAGTCAATGTTTTCAATATATCGTGATATTTTGGTGCTAAATTCGTAAATACAGTAATTGCAACATAACATTACTGCGTATTGAACTGCTTTTTCTGTCAAATTTGTTGTATAACATGATGTTTTGGTGCTTAATTTGTAAAATCATAACCTAATTTGATGTTTAATAGGCTTTTCCTTAATCCCTCCGTATTATCCAACATATTCTGCCGGCCCGTTTATGTTGGATAAGTGAGACCCTACTGTAATATTATAATGTTATACAATATAATACTAATACTAATACCAGATAATAATATTAATTATATGTTATATATTACATATAATATTACAGTATAGTGCAGGGGTCCCCAAACTAAGGCCTGGGGGCCGGATGCAGCCCTCCAAGGTCATTTACCTGCCCCCCGCCCTCAGTTTTATAATATAATATTTTAATATCATATTTAATAATATAATATATTGTGTGTGTGTGTGTGTGTGTGTATATATATATATAATATTGATAATAACATTATAATGTTATACAATATAATATTAATAATACCATATAATAATATTAATTATATGTTATATATTACATATAATATTACAGTATAGTGGTATAGTTCAATATAGTAATATATAATGCTAATATTGTGCTATGCTAATAATATAATATATTGTATGTACAAACAGCTGCTCTGAGTCCCCTTCAGGGTGAGAAGGGCAGGATATAAATGTAATAAATAAATGTAGTAAATGAATAAATAAATAATTTTAGACTTAGGCTCACCCAAAGTCTGAAATTTATTTATTTTATTTATTTATTTACAGTATTTATATGAAATGACTTGAAGGCACACAACAACAACAACAACAACAATCCTAATTAACTTGACTATCTCATTGGCCAGAAGCAGGCCCACACTTCCCATTGAAATCCTGATAGGTTTATGCTGGTTACAATTGTTTTCATTTTTAAATATTGTATTGTTCTTTCATTGTTGTTGTTGTTTTGCACTACAAATAAGACATGTGCAGTGTACATAGGAATTTGTTCGGTTTTTTCTTTTCTTTTTCCAAATGATAATTCGGCCCCTCCACAGTCTGAAGGATTGTGGACCGGCCCTCTGCTTTAAAAGTTTGAGGACCCCTGGTATAAAGGACTGTAGCCCACTTATCCAAAGTAGATAAATACCCAATAGGTTCCTCATGTACCATCTTTTTATCAGTTTTTACTGCTACGAAAACTTAATTTTCCATAGCATCTTGTCACTCTGTAAAACCTTTGTCCTCCCTTCAGGAATTATCTCCCCATAAAGAGGGAATCACTTAGTTATCAGGAAAAAAAACATTGGGTTAGGGAGAATTTTGTATCTCCATGCTAAGTGACAGTTTAATGTTTGTATATGTAGAAGATAAATGCAATTGGCAAGTGTTCTTGCTCATTAAATTCTCATTGAAGATGCACCCTGCACAGCTCAGTTGCATTCTCAATAAGTTGCATTTGTCTTCAATAAGTTCCAAAGCTAAATTAGTCTGCCTGAACAATTGGATAATACAATTTTGTCCAAATGCATCAACAAATGCATTTGGGCAAATAGCACCTGAGTATTTGACAAACACTGTACATTTCTTTTTAAAAAATGAAATACCGTTCAGTGTATTTTTTTTAGAGCAGATCACATCAAATTACAAGAAAAGTCCTGCACGAACAGGCAAAGGAGCCATCTCATTTGGGAAGGTCACTATTAAAGGGGGTGCCATCCATGTCATGGCATGTGTAGTTTATTCATGTGACGGGCAACAAAAATTGGAGGAAGGGAAAAGAGGATGCTTTCTTGGAATATTGCAAGCCACTGTTGCAATGGAAAACAGAACATCTACAAAAGGTTTAAATAATCTCTCGGGGGCCTCATTCACACTACACAATTACAGCACCATGATTACACTATAATGGCCATGGCAACATCATATACAATCCTGACATTTGTACTTTGAATTCTCAGTCAAAGAGCTCCTCTGATCAAATTACAAACCCCAAGATTCCATAGGATACAACTATGGCAATTAAAATAGAATCACAGTGCTATAATTGCATAGTGTGAGAGGACCCAGAAACTGGTGATTTGTGAAGGGGTGAGTGAAATCTTCATTTCAGTTTTTAAAATCGGAATACAATAAAAGCTTCACAATTTGACAAGCAGAGAAAGTGAAATCAGCCGTGTTGTTCTTTCCTGTGACATGTGCAGCCAATTTCTTGGCGATACTTAGTTTTGTCTCCAAATCTTGGCAGCCAGTATACACCAGAGAAAGAGAATGCTTCTGTGCCTGTTCTTCTGGTTGCAGGAGTCATTGTCACTCAACTCAAGCAAATGATTTACTTATTCCAGCAATTCACAGATCGACCCTTGGCAGTCTTATATTGTTCTTGTGGGTCATTAGTATTTTCTGTCTGCTTTGGGGAGATCAACTGGGGGAACAAAGTGATTCATGCATATAGCCACCTGCCATTCATCTTACACGGTCTTGCCCAAACTACATCAAGGGTGAAATGTCTCCCTTCAGCCACAGACTCTTTGATGTTCTCAGAAAGAGGAGCCTGCGCTAGTGGCAGATATTTTACATAATGCTGGCAGTTCAGGCAGCATTTGGAAAGATACAGGAGGGAATTTGAGGACATTTTGCCTGATATCATCGCGATCAACGAGTGACAGAGAACAGATACTCTGTAAGTCGACAGACATCCATCAGGCAAGAATTTGGTTTTAAGAACTGACACTATGAAACTGACAGATAGTAACTGAAAGGAGAATGTCTGATTGGAAAATTAGTTTTCCTCCTCATACATCTGCACAGTGCAGCAGCTGTCAGTCACTGTCTCTAGAGAGAGGTTTATCTGAGTTCCTAACCATGTGCAAAGTCATGTTCCTCTAAGTTTTTTTTTTTGAAAAAGCATAAAATGAATCAATCTGTTATGGAGCTTTAAACAAATGTGAGGATGAGAAGCAAGCTGTTGCAAATTGGCATAGGAGAGGCAGAATAGGAATATGAAATGAAATGCTATATTTCCCAGTAAAACATGTGCTAATTCTCCCATACTCAAAAGTTCTTTACCTTCTTAGAAGAACAACATGGAAATGGCTGTAAATTAGATAGGACCATGAATACCACCTGTAACTTCATCATTTATCACATTTCCTAAGTGTGCAACTGGCCACGCTCATCTTGTTTTGTTACCATGGAAATAATATAATGTTGCCACTATTTGACAAGAGGTGAACTGGGACCAAGAAAAAATGTCAGTGGTTCTCAAACTTTGGTCACGCAGCTTGGCCAATGCTCAGAGATTCTGGGAGTTTGAGAACAACTGACTTAATCAGGCAAAAAAGTCCAGACTCACTCTAAATGGACCACTGGCTGTCCCCATGACTCCCAGTGGCTTCTGGTGAGTTTATTTGGGTAATTGTAATGTTTTGCTTTAAACTGACTTACCCTCTGTGAGCAGAGCCAGACATTTCAGCATGTCCTGGGACTTTGTGACCAATGAATATATGTTGGATTGCAATTTTTACTTATTCATTAAATTGCCCCATCTATTTGTTATAACCTTCTATTTAGAAATAATACACATATATATTACATATAAGCAGATTTTGGCAGACTATTCTTTGAATGACTCCTGAAGAGGGAAAGACCATTCAACTCTTAAAGGCAGTATTGTTTGGTACTAATGATGTCTATCAGTTTGCGACAGTACGACTCATAGTTGAGGGTAATGAACATTATTGTCAAAAATATCTGTAAACAAAATGTAGAGAAAGCTGAATCTACCACTACAGCTTCTTTTATATTTATGGTTGCTTGTCATTAGTTGTCTCAACATAACAGATATTTGAGGATTTTTCCTTTCTAGCTTTCTGGAAACCTCTCTTCTAACATATAAAATATGTGATACTTTGTGTTAAGAGTCTAATTTATTCCATGATAGAACTCTGAACTGAAATTGTTCTAATCTCAAAGTGAATTTTTCTATTGAAATGGTATTACAATAGAGTCTCACTTATCCAACATTCTGGATTATCCAACGCATTTTTGTAGTCAATGTTTTCAATTTATCATGATATTTTAGTGCTAAATTCGTAAATACAGTAATTACTACGTAGCATTACTGCATATTGAACTACTTTTTCTGTCAAATTTGTTGTATAACATGATGTTTTGGTGCTTAATTTGTAAAATCATAACCTAATTTAATGTTTAATAGGTTTTTCCTTAATCTCTCCTTATTATCCAACATATTCGCTTATCCAACATTCTGCCAGCCTGTTTACATTGGATATGCGAGACTCTACTGTACTCCATTCCGGCCCTCCAACCCCCCTCCCCATTTTTGGTTATGTGTATTTAAATTTTAAAATGTACTTTATAAATAAGAAATAATGTATACAGCACATTCATATGGAATAATAAAAAACAAATATCAACTTTAAAATGGTAGAAGCACAAAGTTGTTGCAAGGAAGCACATTTGAGGCAACAAAATGTGTGTTGGCCAGTGTAACAGCAAGACAAAACCTCACAAAGTTGTGGCACAATGGTAAAAGCACAAAGTTGTAGCAAGGAAGCACAAAGCATGAAGTGAAAAGGCAGAAGCATCATTTTCTTCCTACTGTACTCATTCTAGCCTCCCACCCTCTCTTGAGCTCTCTCTTTTGCTCTCTCTCTCTCTCTCTCTCTCTCAATCTCTCTTTTCATGAAGCCAAACACACCAAAAATTTAAAAAACACACAAAATCAGTCAATCCAAAGTTCCTCAATGTGGACAAGAGCAAAGCGGAGAGCAATCTCACAAAGCAAACAGGAGCACAAGGCATGAGACATGGAAGCTGCTGCTTTGAAGCCATACTCCTGCGCTAGCACTCCCTATGGCATTAACACTCCCTCTGGTACTAGCTCTTGGCTCAAACGCTGCTTGTATGACAAAATCAAACCCAGGCCAGCGATGGCTTTCAACTCAAAATTCTATTAAGTTGGGACGCTCTTAAGTTGAGTTTCCACACGTAAAATATATGTACATCAGTGGTGCTGAATAAACAATAACAGCAGCAGCAGCAGCAAAGATAATATGCAAAAGCAACGGAAAGCATAAAATCAAATACTAACCATCCCCCAAGAAAAAGTACTATCTCTAAGGTGGAGAGAAAGAGAAGAGAGTACACTGTCTTATCTGAATAAACATGCATAGAATTAAACTGCACATTTAAGCATGGGTGCCTCCATTTGTATATTGTCTTTGTTTGATAGATTTCCCTTTGTCCCTTCTCCCTTCCTTTTCCTCTGTTGTCTTCAGGGCAACAAGCAGCATTAGTATACAGGTGTCATTGAAAAGATCATAAAGAAAAATACTAAGAATGTAAAAGGGATAGATCTAGCACGTTTTCGCTAAGAATTATTTGAGATTGTCTCTGTCTAATAAAAGACCAGACAATATGACAAGAAAAATATGTGTACTGTCAGATATGAAAAATCAAATACTTCATGACTGTGACCTTTTCTTCCTTCTGTACTGTGACTGGCTATCATTTTAATTTTCTCATCTCTGATGACTACAGGAGAAAGGAAGCAACCATCTTGTCCAATTACAAAGATATCAAAAAGGTCAGAATGGCATATAGATTACTGTTATCTTTTGCTGAACTGGTATGGCACAAATGTTTTTTCCCATTTACCAAGCATTGGGAATAGCTGCGCTGTGTTGGCTGTGGGTGCAGTTATTAATAGTCTTCATTTGTGCATTTAAGACCTCATTTCTCATAGAATCAAATTCAGAACTTCCCTACCACAAATATTGTTTGAGCATATTCTGAGACCCATTATTAGAGACAAACAACATCTTGTTCTAACACTGAATATGGAATGACCAAATAACTTTGGATCAAATGATGCATAATATCGCAGAGGGAAGTGCCAAGTTGTGGGTTGTTTGTGAATTCAACCTATATGAGAAAGGAGGAGGGTGGTTTTCAATAGAATCTAACCAGATCTAAGGTGGCATAAAACTCATAGAGCTTTGACTCAAGATCCTAGAATTATCTAGGTTCAAAGCCTGAGTTTTGTCAGCTAAATGTGGCCACAAAGAGGTGATAAAACCAGACACAATTTCTAACAGATGAGGTCACCTTAGAAACCAGTACTTGGAACATTATGGATTGCCTCATAATTGCATTCAGTTTCACAAAGTTAAGGGGCAATTACATCTCTGCAGTCAGCAAGTGGACATTATATGTAGGAGTTTATGACAGATACAAGAGCCATTGGACAGGTAAGATCATAACAAGTAATTTATCATTTTCCATCTTAATCCCCTTCATTTTCTTGTTCCTGAATAGCTTTATTCTAATGCCCATGATATTGATGAAGAAGAGGTACATTAAACTGTCTGTGTTTTACTAGCATCTTATGGGGAAATGTCCATTATTCAGTGGAAATCAAAATTGTCTTCAGTGAAAACTAAAGCAGTCATAAGATTGCTTCACAACCTTTTCTGACTTGCACACTTACAGGATAGTACAGAATAATTGTAAAAATGCTGAGCAATATTGAAGGCATCACTGAGTATGTGTTAAAGCACTGAATTTTGACAGGATTAGAAATTCCATATTCATCTGACTTAATATCCTGCTGGTTGTTTAAAAAAATCCTTCTGCATAAGTCTGGGACAAAAATCAACTGTCTTCTGCACTCCAGATAACTTGGTCCACAATCCCATTAATTTCTGACAATGCCATAGAATCTATTTAAGCTTGTGGGATTTTAGACTGTTTGGACTCTTTGTTCCATCACTTATTTAGATGTCATTACACCCTTTCCAACATTTCAGTGATGAAAATGGAGACACATGTGGCAAGACAACATCAGAGTGGTCAAGATGGCAAAACAAATGAAGGAAGAAGAGAATTGAAGCTAGGAGCGTTTGCAGCAGTTTGCTTTCACCTGACTCTACAGTGAATGAAGAGAAGAGAAAAAAAGAGACATGATAGCCATGTTTAAATATGTTAACAGATGCCATTGCCCTGTTGTGGAGGGGGCAGGCTTGTTATCCACTGCTCTGGAGACCAGGACACAAAGAAATGGATTCAAATTGCAGAAGAAGAGATTCCACCTAAACATTGGGGGAAAGTGTAACAGTAAAAGCTGTTTGGCAGTGGAATATCCTGCCTCAGAGTATGGAGGTGTCTCTTTTTCTGGAAGTTTTTAAGCTGGTTGGCCATGTTTTGAGAGTGTTTTGATCGTGTTTTGCTGAATGACTGAGGGATGGAATGGATGATCCTTGCAGTCTCTTCCAACTTTATTATCCTGTGAATGTCTCCTCATTTCCTTTCCACATTCCTGAGTTGACTGAGGGCAGATTACTTTTGCACTCTGTGCTCAACATGCAGCAATTGAAGTATAGCATAGTCAAAATGTAATATTTTAATGTCAGGTGCAAAATTAGCAAAAGGGAGAATTAATTGGGACTGCAACATGGAGAATTAATTGGGACTGCATAACAGGAGTCTGAAATGGATGGCCCATGTAGTATCTTCCAACTCTATGATTCTATGATTTTACTAAATCAAGAGAATTGGAAGGGTATACAACATTCCTACTTAACACCTAATTTAGCCCAGAAAACCGTGGGACAACTGCAGTCCAGACAGTGGAAGTAGTGGGTTTATCCTGCGCCTTCCTGAAAGGCGTGGAATAAACCCACTATCAAATTAGTTCGCCACAAACCAGAGTTTTTGTGGTTTGTGCAAATTAATTTGTGGTTTTCAGAAACGTTGCCTGAACTGCCCCTTTTTGATGTGGGAAGTCCCACATTAAAGGGTCTGCCTGGATGAGCTTTAGGTCTTCAAGTGTAACTCTATACCAAAAGTTGACCATAGACACATTGGAGGAGTTAGAGATTCCAAAAGAGAACACCTCTCCAGGAATCTCTAGTTCCTCCAGCATAATTCAATGGAAGTTAAACATAGAATCATGCTAGAGGAACAAGGGGTTCCTAGAAAAATACTCTCTCAAGTTTTAAAAAGTGGGGTTTTATTCACATTTTTCCACTTTCAGAGGAGTCTGTCTCCCTTAACCTCAGTGAATGTGGAAGACTGACTGTGCATCTTTTTGAATTCAGGATCAAAAGAAATGTCATTTCAGCCAACAGTCACATTTTCACACTTGTCAAGAAAATGTGGGGATTTGCAAGACTTGAAGCTCATTTCCAGAATCAAAATGTGCGCAAAACAATGGATATATTTTAAAATGTGAATGGCTAACATGCACATAATTCTGGTGGTGCAGAAGAATAGGCAGAACTATACTTTAGTCAATGGGGAAATATGGTAAATTGTGCAAAGAAATGTGCAAATCAGGAAAATTAAAATTTCTCTGTGAAGTTTAGAGATGGAGCAGCAATATATTTCCACAACATGAACCATCAGTGAAAATCACATGGCACATAAACCAGTCACAACATCATTAAAACTGACTATTTTAATATGTATAGAATATATAAGGTCTATACATATTAAAATAGTCAATTTAAAACAAACTAATGTGATAATAGAAAAAATACAGGGAGGGTTCAGAGAAATTGAACAATTTCCATATCCCTAGCTAGAGTTATTATATTGTAAGGGCAAATAAAAAGAAAAATGCAAGTATAAGGACTGAATAGGCCATAGAACTGGCTGGCAAGTTCCTGTGAATTCTTGCTCATGCATGCTTGTTTGTCATTTGATCTGCATGTGTGAATGAGCCATCATAGATCAAATACTATTATTCTTTGAAAATATCGAATGAAATCTTTTTCACAGTAGTCTGCTCACACTTTCATTTATATATAATCAAATGCAGAATAATCAAGCAGGGAAAAATCAATGATTCTGATTCATATAAATTTTGAATCCTGAACCAAATTGAGCTGATTTAAACAGTTTCAGGAGTTCAAATCAAAGCAAACTCAGGGCAAACTCTGGGCAGATCAATACAGATTCACTATACTAGGGCTGATCTGGTGTAGCACACACTGTGTCAGCCCTGGGATAGATCAGACAGCCCCAACCCCCAACTGCTATGGAAATGGGAGAATGTCCTGACTGCTCAGTGACAACAAATGTGGTTCAATGTCACTGGACAGTCACCCTTGCCATTCATATTGGCCTCTGTGTGACAGCAGTCTCTGGCTGCAATATGAATCTCACCTGTCAGCTATCACCTGCCATGATGTTAGCTAGGGAGGACAAGTGAAGAGAAAGTGGGGAAAGGACAATTTACCCTCTCCTCTCCCCCACTTCCTTCTTGATCATTCAATCAGCTCATCTGATATCATTGCAGATAGATTCATGTCATGGCACGAGACCACAGCAACATCTCTGGGCGGGAATGGTAAGTACCATCCCATGTCACCAAGCTGCCCAAGCCTGGGAAACTTGGTATGGCAGTGAGAGGAGTTGCAGTTGGGTTCATTCTGGAACAGGCCCAACTGTTTAGATGGGTCAAAAGTTGGAGACAATCCAAATTCTGTCCCAAAATTAAGAGTTTTCCCCATCTTTGCTTAATGAGAGGTAAAGTCAAATTAAGGTAGCTTTGTCCTATGTTACCCAAGATCATCTCCGTGCAGTATTTTATTGCCACGGAGCTGGTCCGGATCTATTCTAGCCAAAGTGGTGCCCCAAATCTGAACCTAAGTTTCATTAGCAAATTGAAGGAATACAAATCCACAGACAACATATCCATGTCTACAAAAATGACTGTGTTATCCTCAAACGCTCTGCATAATGAGACAGCAGGGGAAAGGGGGAGACAAAGAACATAAAAAAAATCATATCTATTCTTTCTCCCTCTTTTTTCCCTGCATTTTTCAAATTCAAACTAGGAAGGTTGCTCTTGCATAAAAAGCCCAGCACCTATTAATCTGAAACTCCACAAATGTGACAAATATCTCTGCAAACTTTATTCCATTCTGTCAAGATGTTTTTAAAAATATTACTGGTATTTGTTATTTAAAATGGATAGTGTGTTGTAGTGGTTTGAGTATATTCCTAGGAGTCTGGGAGATCAGATTTTGAATCTCAGCTCAGCCATGGAAATGTACTGTGTAATCCTGGACAAAGTCACACTCTCTCAACCTTAGAGGAGGG